>NC_081415.1:277592302-277892302 GCF_030272615.1 Cryptomeria japonica | reverse complement strand
TCTTAGAAAACCCAGAAAAATGAGTTGTCCTTGCCCCCACTTACTAAAAATAGTAAGTTTACCAAACTCCACTGATTGCTACGCATGTACCAACATTGCGAAGCTTTTAGAAAACCTAGAAGGAATCCATAATCAAAACTGTAAAACTCCAACAAACAAGCCACCAAAACTGCCAAAGTATCCTCCTAGAAAATAGGAAACCCTAATTCTGCCTCTGACTGACCAATGGGTCTTGAGATTGGCCAACAGTCCCCAAAACATACTAGAGTAGAAAAGGGGACATTACACTTTAGTTTTCAATTAGCATTTCTTTTGTATTTGTTTTTGTTGTTGAGGGACACTACAGAGCAATTATGTTACTTTTAGAATTGATAGCAAAATAAATAGTCCATATAAAACCTTAGCTGCAACATTGTGAGTTCTTATGAGAAGAACTCTTACTTTTAGGTAATTCAAAAAGTAGAGAGAGTTCAAAGAATGTCTAGAAAATACAAGTGATATATTTGGCATGAGCATCTTTAATGGCATTAGTTAGTAGTAAATAATGTATACGAAACCTTAGCTGCAACATTGTGAGTGCCTTTGAGAAGAATCCTTACCTTTAGGCTATTTTTAAAAGTGGAGAGAGTTCCAAAGAATGTCTTGAAAAGACAAGTGATATCTTTGGCATGGACATCTTTAATGACATTAATTAGTAGTAAATAGTGCATATGAAACCTTAGCTGCAAATTGTGAGAAAGTGGAGAGAGTTCAAAATAATATATAGAAAATACAAGTGATATCTTTGGCAAGTGCAGCTTTACCTTTAGGTAATTATAAAAAGTGGAGAGAGATTAAAAGTTTGTGTAGAAAATACAAGTGGTATCTTTGGCACATGCATTTTTTATGGCATTAATTGATCTGGGGATTGGATTCTATCCAATTTGATATTTCCATAGCACTGTGAAGTCCATCTTTACAAATTAGAATTCATTTTTTAATTTTGTACTCATTTTACTTTTGATCTATTGAACTTAGGGATCCAACCGACAGATTTTGTTGCTACTCGTTGATGGTATTAGTGAACATACCTGGATGCTTATTGGAACAACATTATTTCTTATAGGTCAGACTGAAGCAAAAAAAAAATTCTTAAATGGCAAAAATTTAAGATTACATGCATAGGATGTCGAACTATTTTTTCTCAAGCTGAACGAGGGCTTAAAAGTGATTTTGTTGGAGAAGGAAGTGTGTATGGTCATTAATGATCAGGATGGCAGACTGGGATATGAGAGAGATTCATTAACATTCATCACAAATTCACATGTTCAAATCTTTTTGTGTCCATTTACAAAGGAGCAAATTCAATTTTTTGCTGATGCCAGTCTACAGAAATGAGCAAATTATATTTAGTTTAGTGTTAGAACACAAGTAATGAGAGAACAAATAATGAGGCTTTATTCAAAGTAATCTAGGAGTACAGTAATGTGGTTTTGAAAAGATGATATGACAATCTATACTTGGACAATATGTTATCTTTTTGGACTTGCTGTAAATTTTTTTTTTCATTCAAAAACTTCAAAGTTTAACATTGTTTGTCTAGAATGTTGCATCAATTCAACTTATGTGAGAAGATGTTTTGTTGTCAGTTGCCACATATGCTACCATCAGAGAAAGCATTTGCTGCTGCAGTATCTGCACTTGGAATCGAAAACAAAGATTCAGTAATTATTTATGATGGCAAGGGAATTTTCAGTGCAGCTCGCGTGTGGTGGTAAGTTGCACCCACAATATTTCATGAGCAGATTTTTAACATTAGCATTTACACTTGTTTATTGTCCTAAGGTAGGGTTTACTGAAGCATCCCGTCTTCTTCTGCAGGATGTTCAGAGTGTTCGGTCATGATAGAGTTTGGGTTTTGGATGGAGGCTTACCAAGATGGCGCGATTCAGGCTATGAAGTGGAGTCATGTGCCTCTGGTGATGCCATTTTGAAGGTTATGGAAGCCTGTGAAGTGATTGAGAAAGTTTACCAAGGGCAGATGGTAATGTAACAATGTAAATAGTTTTTCAATTTGTTTTTCTTCTTGTATGCAAGTGAAGTTGTGAAAGAAAAATTTACCTTCTTTTAGACGTACACTTGCAAGTCCATAGCTTTGCTTTGCATTTAAATTTCAAGTGGATTAAGCACAATTTGTTTAGGTCACCACCAGCAATTTAGAGGTTAACACAACATAATATGAATAAAACTGTGATTGCCTCAATTCCTTAATTTGATTGACATGTTCTCTATTCTATAATTACTGTCGTGTACTTCATTTGTATGACATTTCTGGCATTGTTGTTTCTTTAAGTCATTTCTTTTAGATATACTCTTTCAGGTTCATAGTTTTGTATTGGAATTATGTACTTTTTGATGGACATACCATAGACAATTTAGAGGCTAACACAATGCCATTTCAAGAAAACTGTAGTTATCTCAATTTTGTCTGATCTAGATATGTCCTGTATTCTAGAGTTGATGTTGTTTATAATTTTGGTGCTGCTGCTTGTACAAGGTCATATGAAGTAAAATGTATGGTCAACAGTACGCATTGATGATGGTTCACTTAGATAGAAAGGGAGAAATAAGTTATATTAATTCCCATGGATGACCAAGAATAGGTCGAACGGACTGGCACTTACAACTAGTATAGTAGCAAAGAACTAGGGCAAAAGGGGGCCTAGACTTTGTTGTGACGTTTTCACACATCGCCCCATTCCAAATGGGGACCCCCTACTTTTTAGGCCCTCCTGGTCTTTTGGCTTGCGTTTTTGGGGTCTTTTCGCAGTAGTCTCGTCAGTCTCTCTGCTTTGCAAGTGTTTGGCTGTCATATTGATCAAGTCTTCTCTTCGTTTGGGCGAGTTTGGTGAAGTCTAGGGCTTGTTTTGTCTTTTTTTAGGGTTTCTGCCTTTTTTCCTAGATTTTAGAGGTTTCTGTCAAGGTTGCACGGGTACGGGGGTACTTGGAGACTTTTGAGTTTGGTGCTGGTACTGGTACGACTATTTTTTCAAAATAGGAGACGTGGGTACTTGGAGACGCCAATTTCTTTTAAATATAATTTAATAATTTATAGAAATTCTGAAAATATAGTGACATTGAACATTAAATATAATATAATAATTTAGTAATGGCTGTTGCAATGTTTTAAGAAATCCTTGTGACCTGCATTTGTTTTGAGCATTGTTTTTTTCCATTTGTACTACATTTTGATTATTTTGTTGCCTGTGTTTTTTTTTTTTTTAACATTTTAAGGTTTCCTTTTTTTTTGTTTGGCGTGGAGACGGTGGGAGATGGGCGGATACGTTAGCGAGAAGTCTCCTCTCTATGGAGACGTTTCCAATGAAGTTTCCGGTGCGGGAGACGCGTTCGAGTCTCTGGTACGAGTACCCATGCAACCTTGGTTTCTGTTAGGGGTTTGGAAAAACTGAACATACGACTGGAATTAGGACCCTTAAAGGAACCTCCCAGTAAAATTTGAGCCAAAACGGAGCAACTTTCTATTTTTAGAAAGTTCCTATTTTTTAGGGATTTTACCGAGTCCCGGATTGGTCTAATTTTGCCAAAAATCAAACTTACTATTTTTAGTAAGTGCTTTTTTGACCTATTTTGCCCAAACCTTGACATTTTGAAACGCTTACTATTTGGGAAAATCTATTTTTGGCAGGTTCTTCACAGGATAACACTGAAAACTGAACATCCCTGAAGACACTGAAGACTGAACGCTCCTGAAGATCATTTCTAAATCCAGAAGAGTTAGAAGGCAGACAAGTTGGATCAAATAAAATGGTTGAGTATGGAACTCCTATTCCAAAAGAAGAAAGCATGCAGAATCATATAAGTCTAGAAATTCACATCAATCCACCAATGTCATCCTGATCCGAAAATGGCCTGAAATTTGACTAAGTCTGGAAATTTGGAAGATCTTCCAAAATCCAGAATTTGCATTATGATTCCTATGGACCTGAAACCACTCTCGAACATCTTGACAATATATATGAAATATAACTTAAAGTATAAGTGGCATCTTCAATATGTGTGGCATCTTCAATATGTCTTCAATATGTGTGGCATCTTCAATATGTCTTTTTCCTTTCTTATACTTAAATGTTATATTTCATATATATATCCTTACGAAGAGCCTGGAACTTGTGAAAAGCATCAAAATCCTCCATGCATGAAGAATTCCGCCTAGCTGTGGACTTGGGCGCCAAAATGAGTCAGGCAAGGATAGACGGAAAATTCCATGAGTCCATGGCATAGTGAAAATTCCGTCCAAGGATGCAGTTGGGCACCAAAATGAGTTAGGCAAGGATAGATGGAAAATTCCATGAATCCATGGCATAGTGAAAATTCCGCCCAAGGATGCAGTTGGGCGCCAAAATGAGTCAGGTAAGGATAGATAGAAAATTCCATGAATCCATGGCATAGTGAAAATTCCGCCCAAGGATGCAGTTGGGTGCCAAAATGAGTCAGGCAAGGATAGATGGAAAATTCCATGAATCCATGGCGTAGTGAAAATTTTGCCCAGGGATGCAGTTGGGCGCCAAGATGAGTCAGGCAAGGATAGGTGGAAAATTACATGAATCCATGGCATAGTGAAAATTCCACCCAAGGATGCAGTTGGGCGCCAAAATGAGTCAGGCAAGGATAGATGGAAAATTCCATGAATCCATGGCATAGTGAAAATTCCGCCCAAGGGAGTGATTGGGCACCAAAATGATATACCCATGGAAGGTGTAAAAAATGAAAAAATTCCAAGGCACAGTGAATCCTACGCCCAAGCTAAAAAGTTGAAATTTTGCCTAAGGCATGGAATCTAAGGGGTCAAGGAGGAATAGAAAGTAAAATTCCCTTCGGGCAAATTTTTGAATTCGATAGTTTTAGACACTGAATCTCGCTGGAATGAGGAAATTGTTATAGATTCGGAATCGTGGCAGAATTCTCCATCCAATGAACCTGGCTCCCAACTTTTAGGAGGATCCCTAAAAAATAGGGATGTTGAAAAGAAGGCATGGACAATTCACAAAACAATGAATTCCTTCCTCAGGAGGAATTTCCGCCCCAGCCTTGTGGAGGGCGCCAGAATGAAGGGTGCATGGAGAAATAGACAAATTGCAAGAGTCCTTGACCAAGGCATTTTAGCGCCCAAGTGAGAGAAGGAGCGCCAGATAGAGGGATGTAAGGAATCCATGGAATTAAAAGAATTCCCCACCAAGTGTAAAATGCCGCCTAGGAACACAAGAGTGCGCTAAAATGATCTTCTCATGGACAGTGCACAAAGAGATGAATTCCTTCATCGGGGAAGAATTGCACCCAAGAAGAAGAAATTCTAGGAAAGGTAAAAAATTGACTAAGTGTTTGAAATTTCTTCCTTTAGGACATAGTTCTTGGAAATCATGAAAATTAGCTATGGTATGAAGAATTTCCTTCCTCAGGGTAAGGAACTAATTTCTTTCCAAAGGAGAATTCCTGCACAACAAGAAATCACATCCAAGGATGAATTGAAGATAAAATTTCTAAGCCAAGGAAGGAATCAGGGATGAACTAAACAAGATATTTCCCCCAGGAAAAGTTTTTAAAAATCCTTTCCCAGGCATCAAATCACATCCAAATTTCAAAACTTTTTGCGGATTTGGATTTGTAGGAGAATTTTCTCTCTCCTGGACCGTGGAACCCTAATTTGGAAAATTTCCTAAAAAATAGGAAATGTGCAGAATTGATGAAAAACCTTCTCTGAGCAAGGAAAGTTGAAGAGACTTAAGGAAAATTCTTCCTGAATCGAATTTTCCCTCTCCAACAATTCCAGATGTGTAGGAGCGGGTATACGACGGTAGGGTCCACTTGCATGGCGAGGATCTATTGAACACGTGGCAGTAGAGTGGCGCACTCATTACCGGAATATTTGACCAAATGGCGACCCGGTCATTGCATGTTGAATTTATGGCAGATTCCTTTTGCATGCAGTTGCCGCATGTGGAAATGATGGATCATTTATGACATAATGGGGTGATTTACGCATGGATGAATATTCAACGCATGTTGGGCGAATTTGAAGGAGGTGGTGCATTCAATGCGCAATGGATGCTATTTTGGGTACTTTTGAATTAATTGTATATGGGCATGATGGGTTATTAATTGGAGATTCCCACCTTGTTGCATCTTGAGTGGAGAATCTTTTAGGGAAAACCCTAATTGGGGTTTGCATGTAATCATGGCTTGAGGCCTATATAAAGGGGTGACCCCCCTCATTTGTGATAGGAGGGAGCTTTGTATGAAATTGTTGTGATAAGTTTTGAGATAATAACAGTGAAACATTGTTCTCTGATGGTGTCCACTTAAATTATTTTTTCAAAGCTTGCATGGTTTCGCCTTCCTCACTTAGATTAGAAATAGTAAAGTGCTTTGATTTCAATGGAGAATGTAATGGTGTCTGATGAATTTCCATGGTTCATACTTTTTGCATCTTGCTGATTGTAAGTTGCAGTGTAAAGTTAGCTTGAACCCCCTAAATTTGTGCCCAGTTCGATTGTGGATAGTTGTTTGGATTGCGCCGTTTTTGGGTATTCAAATGTACTTTCTCGATTTGAAAATCCTCTAGCATCCCCGGAAGATTGCACCGGTTCTTGCGGAGTTGTAGTTGACCTTGACGAAGCAGAGCTTGGTTTATTTGGAATTTGTCCACCAAAGCACTATTCATTGTTATCGCTGCCCTTAGGAGTAGATTTAGATCCTTCTAAACCCTTTCCCTTTTACTTTCAGTTCATTTTAGTCCGTTCGAAGCAGCAACATTGCAAAATTGCCCTATCCGATGATGGAGTTCCAGCCACAACAAAGAAGTGAAAGAACGATGCAAATGTAAGGCCCCTTGGATTACCAGCAATCACATCAGCCAACTGGGTCACGTCCGTAGCATAAAGGAACCTTGGAGTCGATTGTCTGATCTTCCTGCAATCTTAGCAGACAATCGTACTTTGATCAAGAGTGAGTGAAGTGACCGTTAGGCAGCTTTATTCTGTGTTTGACGCTGTCATAAAAAACACGTCAACAGACTTGACATTAATTCAATAAAGCAAGAAAAGCGAAGAAATAGATAATTGAGGGTTGACCCAAAATGGGTAACCAATAAACTAGTACATATATGAATACTAATAGAAGTGTGGAGGGGAGATCCCACAAAGTAGTTGAAGCAAATGAACTAATGAAGACCACCTTGAAAACCTTAGGTACTAGTATTTTTGGATGTATTGTAGGAGCCAACAATATTATCATTGATCATTATAGGAATACCATTGTAGAGTTTGAAAATGGCCATCAACAAAGTGTAGGGCTAAGGGGGCTAGAATGGACATCCTAGGAGATAGTTGATTCAACGTAGAATCTTGCTCAACACTCAAAGTTAGAGAATTATTGGTGGTAGTGAATCAATTGGTAATATGAGCACACCCTTGGGATCTGTGCTACGAAAGAGGGCTGTTAGAGGGTCCTTGTCATTGAAAATAGATAGAGCCATGACAATTAGAATGAGAGCTGAGGTGTTGAGGAGTCTTAGCTGTAGTAGATTGCAGGGATGAGTAATGTTTCACTGATCAATCTCCACCTATATGTAAATCAATATTATCCAAAAGGCTGATGTCTCCAACATTTGTGTTGAGTTGAAACAACAAAGTAATCAATTTGGGAAATCTTGGACCATCATAAAGAAATTTATTCTTGAACGTGGTAACCTCATCAAGAAATAGGGCCAAGAATCTCTAATCAAGGAATGGAAGGAAGTGGATACAAC
Source organism: Cryptomeria japonica (assembly GCF_030272615.1). NCBI lineage: Eukaryota > Viridiplantae > Streptophyta > Pinopsida > Cupressales > Cupressaceae > Cryptomeria > Cryptomeria japonica. Next base: position 277,884,498 of record NC_081415.1, on the reverse strand, counting down.
ATCTTCAACATCACTGCAGAGACTATGGTATGTCCCATAGATTTCATAGTAGATTGAACACCAATAAATAAAATCCTCCTCAAAGTCGAACATCTTGAAGTGTTAAAGTTGGCAAACTCTTTCACTCTATAAAACATGGTAGTTTGTTTCAACATGAAGTTGTGCAAGCACGCTTGCAATTTATCAAGAGGAATCCTAAAACCACGACATTAATGATGTTGAAGATAGTTGGGTTGAACAATGTTCCCATCAACAATTTGTAAGAAGTGCTCAACATTGAAAGCTAACTTGGTTTCATTGGTGATAAATCTCCTCTTTGAAGTAGTGCTTTCCGAGGATGCATCCCTTGCCCTTTTACCCTTTTACCCTATAGGGGATGTTTTGGGTTCACTTAGGAAACATCCCCCCAATCCCATTTTTTGTCAAAATTTAGAAAACATCCTTGGGACTTGAAAAAATTCACAAGGCATGTTAGGGGACGGCAGGCCATCCCAGGATGACAAGGGGACTTCCAAATGTTCCCTGTTTGTCTCAGGAATGACTAGCCATCCCCTAACATACCTAGGGAATGACTAGTTGAATATGATCTCCTTTGTCTGTCATACTTAGATACATATTCCCTAGTTGAATATGATCTCCTTTGTTTGTCATACTTAGATACATTGTATTGTGAAGTGATAGTAGAGATTTACATTATAATTTGAAACCTCTCAATATCTGTTTTAATATGTTCAATTTTGTTTGGAGCCATCATTTACTTGACCTTATTGTAATATAGGCAAATTCTCATAGTTTTTGTACCTAAGCATGAGTGGGACTTTTAAAATATCCTTACCATATTGTATGTGTTTAATCGCAAGTTGATCATAATCATTAGATCACATTTAGTTGGAATTAATGGTTATGGCTTCATAATGTTAATGACATAAATATTGATCTTTTATGCAGGTTGCTCCAAGTTTTATCACAAATTTTCGGCCCCATCTAGTTTTGTCTTTGGAGGAGGTCAGTTTCCTACATTTCTTTTGTGAGGAGTTCGAAATTTAAAACATTTGGTATAATTTAGAATCCTAGGGATCACCTTTTATTTTCTAGCTCCTCTTGATTGGATGATAGAGTTATGAAGCTTTGTGGTTAGAAATCTATAACGTTTGTTTCTTATCTTGCTTAAAAGTTTAAAACAGCTAATAAAAATAAATCTTCCCTGTGCATTATATGCAACATGTCGTGGAGATCCTTCTTGACATGAATTTTGGAACTAAAGCTAAATGCATTGATATATAATGAAGATTTCACTGTTTTAATTGGTTTTGGGTGTATGCTTTGTTGTTTAATCATATTGGTTGTCTGTCTTTATCTTTGCACCCAACAACAAAAAAATGTATGCAATTAGTACTTGATAGAAGAAGAGAAATTAACATTAGTGTTATTAGTTGATTTGAGATTGGATACATGTGGAGGGAATTTCCTCTAGATTTGCAAGGAATGGTCCAGATCATAGTTTACATACTTGTGGAGTACTTAATTTTTTCTTGTGAAATGGGTAACTTGAGTTGAAATTCACAACTCGTGAGAGGTTGGAACTCTTGACATTGATTTTTCTCTTTTTGATTAAATAGACCATTGAACATAAGATGATTGTAAATTAACCTAAGAATAAATTGATTTGGGATGACTATAACCCAAGGCACTTAGGATTTTTGAATTCATTATTTGGCCAGGTTTCTTTTTTGTTTAAGAATTGTGGTGTTTTTGAAAAGTGGGAGATATGGTATAAAAAGTATCCACCCTTAGTAGGCTTTTGTGTTGAATGAAATCCCATCATCATGGTAGTCAATCTGGTCCATAGTTGAAAATCTCGGACTCACCACGGACTCGGCAAACCAAAAATTTGGACTCGGACTCGAACTCGTGAAAGACTCGCGAAAGACTCGGCAAAAAAAAAACCCGTAGTTTTACAAAAAAACATAATGAAATTAATGCATTTAGAGAACATAAGAGCCATAATTGAAACATTACACATGTCATATGATCAACAAACGCACAATATTTGAAATTTCATCATTCATACTCATAGTTTCAAACTTTCAACTCTAAAACATATAATACCAAGATTTCTTCAATGCTAATTTTGTTGTTATATGGAGCCTAATTAGACTCAGTGGTTAAATTTTCCCTACTTCCATCAGTGCAGTTTCGCCCTATATTTTTTGACGGGGGTTTGGGGGCAGCGCCCTGTTGATGTGTATTTTGTACACGACCAAACATAGAATAAAATACCTAAAGGTACCTTATCCTCTCTTGAATAAAGTTCCCGACAGCTGAAGATCTCGCGAAAAGGATCAATCGGGATGACTTCAAGGTTCTTTGTTGTAGGATCTCTATGTGTGGATAAGCACCAGTGGTTGTTGTATATGTTGTTTCTTCAAGGGGCCTTACGTACTTTCAAAGAAAGCTTGTCCACGTTTTCTTTCCAAATGTAGGAACATGATTTTCCTAACACTTAACGGATTTTCAAAAAATGTCAAAAGATAAGGGTTTCTAAGAAGGGATACTTGAACTAATCCTAAGAATGACTCAATGAAGACTGGACTTGATAAGATTCTACCAATTTCAGTTTCGCCAAGAAATTACAACTCTACTGGAATTGATGCGATCTTCTAAGGGGATTCAATAGTTTTTCAAATCATCAAGGATATAGATACTATCATGGAGATACATATCAATACTTCCAAGAATGATTGGATTCTTAATCAATCTCAAGGTTTCTAGTTGACCACACAAGGCGTCCTTACAATCAATAAGAAGCTAGTGGTTTGGAATATGAATCTTATCAAAGATCAAGCACAACACTTTGTCCTTCAAACTTAGAACTTAAATGCTATTTCAACTGAGAGTGATTCAAGAAGATAAACAATCATGAAGATAGCCACAAGTATTGCAATAAAACACCATAACTTCAATATTTTATTGATCTCATAACCAAATGGACAACAATTGTTCAAAATTCTTTCTTCACTACTCAATCTTGCTACAACAATAACTTTCTAACTTTCTTCTCTCTAAGCTCTCTCTCTTTTTCTAACTTCTTTCTAACTTCTCTAACCTCTAAAATGAAATGAGTGAGGGTATATGTAGCATCCTCAAATACAATGAATGGCTCGGATCAAAAGAAGATCAACAACTGAGATTTTGACACCTAAATCCTAATTAGGGTTTGTTACAAAAAAGTCCCCATTTAGATAAACATCATTAATCCATAGCCAATAAAGAATTGGCACAAATATCGAGGAGACAGACCAATAGGAATTAAGCTGCCACATCATCCTATAACAACTTTTCATCTAGAACTTTGTTCCCTTTCCTATGCTCTTTCTTAGCATATTCAATGAATCTGGACACAATTCCTTCAATCTCAGCAATGGGAATCTCAGGAAGATTCTTCATTCGTTCTTCTAAGTGAAGGACTTGATCAAAAGCAGTGAGAAGAGTTGTCTCCCATCTAGGTTCAAGTTCTTTGGTCTTCTCAATCAGGAACATAGTAGTGTACATTTGATCTCGTTGCATATCTGTGATGATGTTCTCCTCTTTGCAAAAGATGACCTTGATTCTATCCTCCAACTCTTGGATGTCCACATCTGTCTCGATCTCGATCTGTCTGTCAAGAATGGTACACAACACCTCAAACACCTTATCTTGAATTGGATGAATGATACCTTCAACTCGACTGCATCTAGTGTTGATGTCTTCAAAAAGGACCTCTTTCATCTGGAGCAAAGCTGACCACTGTAGGAGGTTATGGGTTCCTCCATCCATTATCTTTTCTTGTGCCAGAATCCGTCTTGGTGTTTGTCTTATCACTTGTAAGACAGGAATGATAACATCTCTGGTGTGAGCGAATGCAGCTACAGTTATCATTAGATTATGGATAATCTCAAGGACCTGGATAGCTCGATGAACTGTCTTCATCATTTTTGTTGTAAATTCAACGGCTACCGTGTGGGATTTATCAATCCAAGAACTTATAAGTTGAACCAAGCTCTTCACCCTTTCTGCCTCACCTACTGATTCAAGAAGAAGTGCTTGTAAAGGAGATACTGCTGGATCCTGACGTCTCAAGGGCTGATTAAGGTGACTAAAATAGTTCCTCCAAGCACTGACCTCCCTTTCAAGCTTCTTATTCTTTTCCATTTCTTCTTTAAGTTTGTCTTTAAGTGCTTCAAATGAATCAGTTGCTTGTTCCATCGCTTGCTCAGAGGTAAGTGGACCAAGCTCAAATGTTTCTAAGTCATACTCTTCTGCAAGATCTCATCCTCATATTTGTCCACCACTGGTGTAGCTACCTGCACTTTCCTGGATCCTGTCTCATCTCTAATTACCTTAGACATCTTTGTGGCCTTCTTCTCCATTACCTCATGAGAATTTCCTATAAGGCTTTCCAAGTCAAACACATCTTCTTCCTCTTCAACCACAACTACCCTTGTCAGTCTCTCTTTCAGCCAATCAGGAATGGCAGATCTTGTTTCCCTTACTTGTATTTCTTTAGGTAGTGGCCTATCTTCCCGGAAAGGAGATGTTGCTTCATCATCATTCTTTTCTTCGTGTTGTTCATTAGCATCAACTTGGGGAGATTGACTTGATGAATGTTGAGGTGTCTGTCCTTTCTCTTGTTTATCATTCTGTACCATGGATTCCATAGACTCATCAACTTCATATACTATCTGCCTCTGATCTTCCCCTTGACTCGCCTCCTTTTTATACCTAGAAGATGTGCTTGGTGGGTGATTAGGATTTGTTTTTTGCTTCTTCTTGGAAGGTTCTTTCTTCTCAAGTCCTTGTTTCTTCTTTGAGCCTTTGGAATGAGAAGTATTCTCACTCACACTTGCTTCTCCTTCTTCTGGTCTTGCCTCCAAAGTAAATGTCATTGATACATTCTGCTCCTTCAACTTTTGATGCTGTACATCCACCCATTTGCGAGTGCAGGATAAAACGGGAGCCATCAAAGCTCTCAAGTCTAAAACCTCGGGTTCATTCCAATCTATCTTCACTTCTTTATCCTCTTTCTCATAGGACGACTGGAGGTATCTACCATTATCCTGGGCTTAATCAGCTACTCTATAAACTCTGCATTTCCTGATGAGATCTAAGGATAGCTTGGAATGCATCTTTCTTTTAACCTCTAAATCACCTGGGAGATTCATCCAAAAGTCCTCTACCTAAAACTCATGCTTGTACTTCCTACCGACTGTCTCCTCCATATAACCATGAGGGTCAAAGTTCTCTCGCGAGGCAAAGGATGTGAATGAGTATAAAGATAATTCCTTCTCTGCATCTTCTGTGGCTTTAGCATTAGGACACACCTCAACTGAGTTCCCTAGTATGATGGGCATGGGAATCCCATTTCCATGCTTGTGTCTGGATGCCTTCGCATAAGCTGCCCAACTGTCTAGTCACCTCAAGTAGCACTGTCCTGTCTGTTGGATATCTTGGTAACATGTAAGGAGGTGAAGGGCACCCATGAACTCTGATGTATGTGAACTTTTGAAACTGGATGAACCATGCGCCATACTTCTTCACAAGCTCTTGTGCATCCAGAGACAGTCGATTGCGAATTCCTCCTTGCAATATCCTAGTAATGTTCATCGTGAAGGTGTCATTGACTAACTTGTAGTCACTTCTAGGCAGATGATGCAGATGAACATAGGAATCACAAACCCTTATTTCTCCGGGTCCTCTTCCAATCACTCCTCTGTGAGGTAGCCCTGCATACTCGAAACTCTTGATCAAGGCATATATAACATATGAGCTCATGTGGAATGATTTGGTGGGTCTTAGCCTTCTCAACTGCACGTCCAGACAATTGCTAATGATTCTGGCCCAATGAAGCATTCCTTTTCCTTGGACTATCACTTGTATGAAGAAGAACATCCACTTTTTGAAGAAGGCGGCTTGAGAAGCACCTGTAACTCGATTGAGCAAAGTTATCAAGTCTCTGTATTCCTCCTGGAAGCCAATCCTATGTGGTGTATTGGGAATCTTGTTCAGGCGAGGCCGACTTTTGAGCAACCAATTCTTATTGATGAAGTTCAAACAAGACTCAGGATCATCTTCATAGATCGACCTAGCTCCTTCTAAGCTTTTGTAAATCATATCTTTATGGTTCGGAAGATGAAGAGCTTCGCTTATAGCTTCCTCTGAAAGGTAGGCTAAGATGTTCCCGTCTTTGGTTACGATCGTCCTTGATTGTGAGTCATAGTGGCGGGCACACTCGATCATCAACTCATGACACTTGACTGCGGGAGGGAAACCTGCCGCCTTGATGATGCCACTCTCGATTATCCTCCTTGCAACAGGTGATGGCTTGCCAATATAGGGGACCTCTCGAAACTTCTTCACATTGAAGTTTCCTAAGTTGGTGTCTCCGACATTATTCCACTTGGACACGATCCTCGTCTCCAATTCGTCGCTCCTCTGATCTTCCTTGATGAGAGCCTGTCGACTGGTAGATCCTCCGGCTTTGGGGGTCGTCATTTGATGCCTACACAAAAAATTTAAAATTAGTCTTTAAGCATCATACCTTAAAGTATAGAATTTAGGACCTTTCAAAGGGAATGATTCCAAAACATTAATTTGAACATGACATGACAACTCAAGAATTATGAATTTTCAAATTATGAATGAAAATCAGATTGCACAAGACTTAGATTTTCAAAGGATTGCTATGAGATCAAAATAAGTCTTGAATAGAAACTTCAAAAGGATTCTTCATACCTTCTCCTTGAATGCTTAACTATAAACCTTGGAAAATGGAAGAAAGAGGATCAGATTTTTGCTGGATAAAGATTGAATTTCTGGTCCTCCTTGGATGAATTATGTCTTGATTAACCTTCAAAAGAGCTTCACCCTCTCTAGCCTCCAACGCTTAGCAAAAATTCGCCTCCAATCTGCTGGGATTCGCTCCTCTAATCTGCTCCTCAAAATTCGCATAAGAAGAAATGAATGAATGATTTGAATTTTGAAACAATACTCCTTTATATAGGGCGCTCACCCTAATTAAGCATAAGGCCAACCTAGCAAATAAGCTTTAAAATAAGATAAAATCCAATAAAAAGGAGGTCGACTTGCTTGTAAAAGCCAATAAATGTGTTTTGAGCGCCCACTTTCATTGAAAATTTTAAAATTAATTTCAAGGCCTCCAAGGTGGATTAATTAATTCAATTATAAAGGCCTCAAATTATGTGAATTTGATCTAACCACCCCAGATGTCTTAATTTTGGCAAATTTGGAAAAAATTTGGGAATATTAAGTTTTGATTGAGGCTTAATAAAGTTTCCTGATGATTTCGCCTTGGACCCTTTGGAAGGGTCAGGAGCGATTTTTCAAATTAGGTCTTGAATACCTCATTCCTTGACTCCAAAATCTCTTGGAAGGTGAGTTCATGTGTGTCTTGACCTACTCTAGGTCTTTCATTTTGAATTTATATCATTTTTCATGAGGAAATTAGGTGAAAATGTGAATTTCGCCCTGGACCCTCTGGGAGGGTCAGGAGAGATTTTTTCATTTTAGGCCAAAATTCACCTTAGTTTGATCATTAAACTCCTCCGAAGCAATCTCCAGGGTTCATTTCCTTCCATCACTGGGTTAGCTCATCAAAAACTTTGAAGGAAATATTGCATTTTAGGGAATTTCGCTCTGGACCCTCTGGAAGGGTCAGGAGCGAAATTCTCTCCTGAGCTCAAAATTCTCATTTTTGTAAGTCCAAAACCTCACCAAGGCATTCCAAATGGCATCTTTTACTGTAGTTCAGGCTTAGTTTCACTTGAATTTTGGAGGAAAAGGTGTCTTTAGTGTTTTTCGCCCTGGACCCTCTGGAAGGGTTAGGAGCGATTTTTCTTGCTTAGGCTTACTCCTCCATCATTTTAACTCCAATCCACCTCACAAGGTTAGGCAATGATCCTCTTCATTCACTTCACACATGCTTGGTTTGTTATTGGAAGGCAAAATAGGTGTTTGAAGGATTTTCGCCCTAGACCCTTTGGAAGGGTCAGGAGCGATTTTCCTTCTCTAACCTAGAATCATCAAATTTTGAAACAAACACCTACTCACAAGTGGTCTCAAAGCCCTTTTCTAGCTTGGTTTAGCCTTGTCTTAGCACAAACTTGAAAGGAATGCACTGGTTTTGGATTTTTCGCTCTGAACCCTTTGGAAGGGTCAGGAGCGATTTTTAGGTTTTAGGGCAATTCCTTCATCCTTTCACCTTCAAATCATTTCCAAGTGATAGAACATCATGTCTTACTCTTCTTTGAGTCCTGAAAACCAAAATCTAATCTTGAACTGCAAGGAAAATAGGAGGATTTGGAAATTTCGCCTTGGACCCTCTGGAAGGGTCAGGAGCGAATTTCCCTCTTGGCTTCAAAATTTTCATTCTTAGCATTCCAATTCCACTTCAAGGCAATTCAAATGTCCTCTCACACCCATGTCCTAGCTTGGCCTTGCCCAAAATTTTGAAAAAACAATGTTTTCAAGGATTTTCACTCTGGACCCTTTGGAAGGGTCAGGAGCGAAAATCTTGTCTAGGCTCAATTCCTTCAATTTCAATGTTTCCTAGCAACTTGAAGTTACTCCTAAAAGACTTCTTCCATCCCAATTCACTTTAGTTTGCAATTGTCTTGTCACAAAATTTGGAAAAAAGATGGTTTTGGTGAAATTTCGCCCTGGACCCTCTAGAAGGGTCAGGAGCGAATTTCTTAATTTAGGCTTATTCCTCCATCATTTCAAGCTGAATTCACCTCAAAAGGCTAGAAAACACTTCTCCTCTCACATCCAACCCAAGTTTGATTTGATTCTGCAAGGGAAAAGGTGATTGAGGAATTTTCACCCTGGACCCTCTAGAAGGGTCAGGAGCGAAATTCTCCATTTGGGCAAAATCCTTCATTTTTCCAAGTCAAAACAACCTCAATAGGCAAAAGCAAGTTATTCTTGTTTCATTCATGCCAAAAACTTGACCTTCTTCATTGCAAAATAAGAGCCTTTTGGGAATTTCGCCCTGGACCCTTTGGAAGGTTCAAGAGCGAAATTTCCCTTTTTGTCCAAAGTTCTCCATTTTTTCATGCTTCCAAATCTCAAGGATGTCCAATCTTTCTCCCAAGATACCCTGCACATCACAATTTAGCCAAAGTTAGTGGGAAATAAGCTCAAATAAAATTTTCGCTCTGGACCCTCTGGAAGGGTCAGGAGCGAAATCTCCATTCCAGGCCAAATTGCTCAGTCTTCAAGTATTAAACCACCTCACAAGGCAAAGTTAGGTCCTTTTCCAAGCTAGGAACAAGTTTGCAATTCCATCTAAGGCAAGAGAGAGTTTTTAGGATGAAATTCACTCTGGACCCTCTAGAAGGGTCAAGAGCGAAAATCCTCTTTTAGGCATCATCTTGCTCTTCAAAAATCCATTAATTCCATCTCCGGGCAAAACATATCAATTCACCTCCAAACATGCCTTAGAAAGTATCACTTAGTCAAAAATGAGGAGAAAAAGAGCTTTACAATGATTTTCACCCTGGACCCTCTGGAAGGGTCAAGGGCGAAATTTCCCTTTCAGGCCAAGTCTTACCTTAATTTGCTTCATCCTCCATCAAACTTGATCAAACCTACTCCTTTTCTTCACTGACTCTGCTCAACTAACTCAGACAGGGAAACAAGCAGGACTCTGACAAGAAAACCCTCAATCTAGACCTATCCTGAGACCTATTCTCCCTGTTCCTTGATATAACCAACTTGACTCTCCTGAAAGGCATGCTTCGTTCTAGTAAACTTGAGGTTTCAGGCAGACGGCTAACAACTCCCCAAAATTAGGCTAGACTTAGCTTGAAAGAAACCCTAAAATGAGCTTCTAAAGATTAGCCCTAATCTAGCCAACCCAGGCAAACCACTCACTCACTCAAAACCCTAAAAGCAGAGAGAAAAACAAGCAAAGAGAAAACAAAACCTAAGGCAAAAAGAGGGGGTCCCCATTCTAATGGGGCGATGTGTGAAATGGTCACAACACACCCCCAAGTTGGGGTCAAGGGGCAGCGCCCCTTGCGCGCTCCCTGTTGTGATACAGGGCAGGGTCGAGGGGCAGCGCCCCGCGAGGCCAAAAATACTTTTATTATTTTATAAAGGCGTCGGGTGTTATTTTTCTATTGGCCCACGTCCAATTAGGGTTACCCCTTAACCCCCAAAAAAGTCAAAAAGGGGGGGAGTTACGCCAAATGAAGGAAAAAAAAAATCTCATTTTTAAAGCTTGCTTGATGGTTTTTCTGGGTCACGCGAGTCCATCTGAAAGACTCGCGAGTCCGTGCAAAAGACTCGCGCGAGTCCTTTCAAAAGGCTCATGAGTCTTTCAAATGGACTCGCCTCGCAAGTCCTTGGCGAGTCGACTCGTGGCTCCCATGGACTTGCGAGTCCGTGGCGAGTCCACAAGTTTTAAAACTATGATCTGGTCAAATGGTTTGGTTTGTATTCTTGATTAGGGCACTCCTCTATAATGTTGTGAAGTCCTATGATTTTTATGTGTTGAGTGAAGATTTTTTTGTGTATATGAGTAGTTGAGAATCGATTTATATTTTTTAAGTTGTCAAGTTTTCCAAATTTGAAAATTTGTGGTTTCCCAAATTTTGGGAATGCAAACTATAATCTAGAGTTTGACCATCAACAAGCATATCACAATAGGTGTTCCACAATGCTTATCGTGATCCTCCCCTTTGGAGTCAAGGCAGGTGTACTTTCATCTCTCTTGATCAACTCAAATGTGTTCTACATCTCCCGAGTTTTTAGAGAGTTATCAAGCTATAGAGACTTGTTGGCTACTAGAGCTCACTACTTTTGAGGGACTTTTGAAGTTCCTTAGCATTTGCTTTGTCTTTCTCCCATAGTCTTCCTCTCGCTTTTCTTTCTTTCAGCCATCTTTTTTTTAACTAATATGTAGTCCTTGCCACTTCAACAAGCTTATCACAATAGGTGTTCCATGATGCTTATCATGATCCTCCCCTCTGGAGTCAAGGCAGGTGTACTTTCATCTCTCTTCATCAACTCAATTATGTTCTACATCTCCCGAGTTTTTAGAGACTTATCAAGCTATAGAGACTTGTTGGCTACTAGAGCTCACTACTTATGAGGGACTTTTGAAGTTCCTTAGCATTTGCTTTGTCTTTCTCCCATAGTCTTCCTCTCGCTTTTCTTTCTTTCAGCCATCTTTTTTTTAACTAATATGTAGTCCTTGCCACTACAACTTGTGTTCTATCATCTTTTCAAGTTGATTATTTTAGATACTAATCTATCTTGGGCTTTGATTGTAGATGAAGTTGCCTCACCTCATAGGATGGATATTGGATATTAGTCTTGTCCCCAATGAGGTCTTTTGGGACCTTATGGATTGCAAAAACTTCTTGTTGTCGTAAGTCAATTGGAGAATGATCTCATTACCTTACTTTTAATTGTACACACAATCAGCCCAGAAATCTTCAATATATGGAACATGATTATAGTGTTTACCAATTCATTTCTCCATTATTCCTTTTCAATCGAAGGATAGTCTCTAGAGATTCACCTCTAAAGTAATATTTTAATGCATGCATACATATTGTGGTTTTCTAAATAACCAAAATGTGACCCAATATATTGCTTCAGTATTGGGGAAAGGGGATAATTTAATTAATGTGAAATTGGTAGGTATTGGGGCTTGGGAAACATGCATAGAAGGGGATGGGGTGTTTATAAGTGGCATTCCTAATCCTCTACATATTACATTACATAGGTCAATTAGAGGAAATACCATTCACTTTATTCATCTTGTGAGGTTCATGTAGTTGTCTTTTTCTACACCTCAATCTTGTATTGTGTTAGAGAGCCTACTTAATCCCAACTAGAATCTAGTTAACAAAGGAAACAATGGTCACACTAAGGTCGTGCAAGCACAATACATCCCTACCCAAGTTTCCTAAAATCAGTCATTAGACACCTTTTGTTAATGCTAGGATCCTAGCCAAAACAATCATTAGGTATCTCTTAAACTTTTGCGTTATGATTTAGATTAATATTATTGAAATATTTGTTAATAGAGGAATTCAGTGTTAGAGTTGGTGAGGCAAGTGTTCGGAGGTTGAGATGGTTAAGTGCTTTTAAATCAAAGCTTTCTGTAGGCTAATATTCTTGTGTGGGATCACAATCAAAACTGTTTGAGTCAGATATAGGTGTGGGTAGTGTCTTTGGATGATACGGTATAAATAATAAGGGAATATAAAAATGTAGCAAAAACTAGGTACATTGGATACTTTGTGAAAATAGCGAGGTATTTTATTTATATTAGTGTATTAGAGGGGATATCCAAAAACATAAATTTGAGAGATAAAGATAAAATCAAAGGTATGCCATTGGTTTATTAAGTGAATCCCTTGGAAGAGTAGTCTCTTCTCATATAACTGAAAGTTCAACATGGCTAATTCCTTGATGCCAAAACTCCATTAAATACACCTTATTATTGACATTCTTGGGAAATTTATATTAATGTGACTCAAAGCCTTGGACGAATGTGCAGTTGAATTAAGCAGATTGTATCAATGAATTTCCATTATTATGCCAAAGGCGTCTCTTTATTTGAAATGGATGAGCTAATATTTCAAATCAACGATTTATGTTCCCTGAGAGACGTGCAAGACAATTGAGATGAGAATAACCGTTGGATCATTTTTTTCATCGATTTTATTTTTCCTGTGGCAAAAACGTCGGAGGGAAACCAATCTCACATGCTCCCCTGAAAACCGCTGCCATCGCCTGCCTTTACCTATCGCACTGTTAATGTCAGATAGTACTTTTACGGTTTCATGTGCAGAAAAACGTGGGGATAGGAGAAAGGACCTAGTAGTTGTGCACCCTAACTTTGCACTTCTCAAAATCTTTCTTGGAAATTTCAAATCACTTCGATTTTTTTACAGCAGCTTACTTGGCAAGTCCCCTGCTTATAACTAAGATTTCAGGGCCACATCAGCATGCTTTTTGCCAAGGTGTCCAAAACAGCCCCCCAAAAAAGTGAGACCAATAGGCGTGCAAAAGAGACCCCAATAGTTGTGCAGCTGATATGGCATCACCTGATTGGTTACTTTTTACAATATTAGTACATTTCTTAACAACTATTGGTACATTTCCTAACAACTGTTGGTACATTTCCTAACAAAAATTGATATTTTTTGTTTCAAACAATAGGTTTTATTTGTTCAATTTTTGGAACAAAAGGTATCAACAACCCTCACAACAATTGGTACATGCTCAACTACTGGGTCCTTTCTCCTAGTAAATATATTTATTTTAAACCAAAACTTGATTATATTTGGGGGCTCACACATACCTATATGATTAATGACAAGTACTAATACTGGGCACAACGAACAATGAGTAAAGGGATGTCAACATATCAATGCTGCTTTTTGTCCTTGTGTGGGGTTTAGTTGAATTGTTTTTAAATTATTATATGTTTTTAATACACAGTTACACAGTTTTTATTATATTAGAAGAATTGTTTAATAATTAGAATACAATTTAAATATTTATAATTAATTACAATTGTAATAAGTACGAGTGGTTCCTAACCACTCGCAGAATATTTTGCCTTTGACCTCTTCTACAGTGCTGTTTTGTGTGCAGCCTATCTTTTATCATCTGCTCCTTGCATTATATTCTTAGCCGTATTATTTTAGTTTATTCATGAATTGCACTGCTCCTTTATACTTTCATTTATTCTCAATGAACTTTTTTAAATTTATAAGTAAATTAATTTCTTTTACCTATTTCTTTTCAATTCATATGAGTTTTCCAATTTTTAAAAACTTCTCTTTAATTTATAAATAATTTTCGTCTAAATTGATTAATTCTTCTTTTTGTTTGATTTTGTCCTTTTCAATGAATTAATGTATATAATATCATATTGAAAGATATTATAAATCAATTATACATCATATTTAAATTATACAATTAAATAATAAATGTGTTAAATATTTAATATATCTAATATAAAAATAGATAATTTTATAATAATATTATGATATTGCTATGTAAAATCATAATTTGATTTGCTATGAAAAATATCTTATTTATCAATATAATAATATTTTTAAAATACATTTAATAATTTACATTATATAAATTAAAATATATAATAATTATTTCATTATTTAAAAAAATTATATATTTCTAGTTATTTAAAAAAATATGGTGGCTATGTTTTAGTTTTAATTTATATTTATATCATTATAATAGGAGAATCTATAATATTGTTTTAGATTGCACATGAATAAATTATTTTTTTCTTTTACTAAATAAAGACATCAATATAAAATGTAAGGTTATTTTAAAGAATTTTTAGACATTATTTATTATTTTCTTAATATCTTAAATATATGTGATTATTTTCAATAATGGCCTAATGTTTATTAGAAAATAAAGAAAAAACAAATAACATATAACTTGTTCCTATAATGGGCCTAATAGAGTTAACTTGTGTTATATTAATGAAAGAAGACTAATGGAATATTTCAAGACATAGATGGTTCAAACTAAATTTGATGGAACTTTGAAAGGTGATTCAAGAATATCAAGAGAGGGATGTATAATCAAAGATGAGCAAGACACATTAGCAATGTCCACATTGAAGAAATTGGACGAAGTGACCAATAACAAAGTAGTGAAATTGATTTTGTAGAGGTTAAAATTGTTCTACCATTTTTTTATGATACCTTAGAATTTAAGAAATTCATCAAAGAAAGGTAGTCTCTGTCTCTGTCTCTGTCTCTCTCTCTCTCTCTCTCTTCTTCTATCTAGTTATATCTCTCTCTCCCTCTCTATCTCTCTCTCACACACTCCCTATCTCTATCTTTCCCCCTTTCTTTATGTAATGTCCCTACTAGTTAGAGATCACTATCCTGCAAAATAGATTGTTAGAATACAACATATATATATATATAACTTAATTTAACTTGCCATCTAACTTTAAAATTCTTAATTACATAATCATAATTTTCATCTAATAAAAAAGGATACGAATGCCATACGAAAGTATGTCCTTAGGCGGCCGTGAAGCTCGCCTTCTTGGAACCCCTTGGTTCCAAGCCTTCCAGGAAATTGAAGATGAGTTCGAATCCTGTCTTGGGTGTAACCTCTTACACCCAAGCCATCCAAGGAAGACCCTAGTCTATTCCTTGCCTTGGGTGATGCCTCCATCATCCAAGTCCTCAGAGGGGACCGGCCAGATCCGTCTCTTCTTGTTGAACTTAGTCAAGCAAGCCATACATATGCATATAGGTATTCAGTATATATACTGCCCTAGGGATTATCATAATCCCTTCCTTAGTCTAAGGGAGTTTCCTCCCTATAGCCTCCAACATGTGATTACATTTATAATACATTTTTGCATTTTATTACTATTTTCCATTCCATAATCCACATTTACATATTCCTGATTTAACATGTATTCCCTAACATATATTCATAAAAATGTTCATTATCCAATATTCACATTTATTTCTTAACGTATATTCCTACTATTCATTGATATGTATTTATTACTTATGTTTATACATGTTTATTAACATCTAAGAACTTTTCATTAACATATGTATTAAAATTGTTCATTATTTCTATTCATTAATATATATATTTTAAACTATTCATTATTTATATTCATTAATATATATATTAAAATATTCATCATTTATATTTATTAATATATATATTAAACTATTCATTATTCATATTCATTAATATATATATATTAAAGTATTCATTATTTATATTTATTAATATATATATTAAACTATTGATTATTTATATTCATTAATATATATATTAAAGCATTCATTATTTATATTCATTAATACATATATTAAAATATTTATTACTTATTTATATCTACATTCTGTGACCCCTTACCTGTTCGCAGATCGCAACCTGTTGTCGAAGTTCCCACTGTGGTTGTCGTCTTCAAATGGGAGTCTGTAGTTCCTGGTTCCCGTCCTCCCGTCTCCTCTTTTTTTTTTTCCCCTTCCCCTCCCCAAATGAATCTCTCCCCTATTTATCCTTCGTGATGGGAGAGTCTCAACTCTTTTAAAAAATCTCTCCCCTATTTATGCTTCATGATGGGAGAGTCTCAACTCTTTTATTTTCTAGATCGCACCTTTTGGATATAATAAAGTACTTTATTATTTCTGAATTAATCATCATACATAATATATTTTCTTAATCAAACTGTGTGTTACATCAATCCTAGAATCACACCATTTTAGAGTACTTAATTATTATTTGTTTGACTAGCCATTATCGTTGTTTACGTCTTGACCACTTATTTACCCTTTTTGACTGATCGCTGCCATTTAATTTTAATTAACTGCTAGCGATGTCTTAATTGGACTCAAGATAAATGTTGATAAGGCTTCACGTATTATGTATTGCAGTTTAGGGGAAAAGTCAGACAACTTTCTTGTGTCAGAAACCGTGTCAGACATTGTCTCCTATACCAATTGATACCACTCTGCAGTGATTGGATATAATGGTCTCAAATGAATCATGTTGTAGTAATATATTGTTTACTGGGTAAATGTCATGGAATATAATTAATTTCACAGCAGCGACTTTACACAGCTGTTATATATATATATATATATATTTGTCTATTTATTTATTTATCTGGATATGTCCTTAAAACTAGACTCTATAAGTTCATATATACGATGATCAACTGCAATTTAAAAATCTCTATTTCATGTCTTTTGACCATTCATATTTTAATTATGTTACATTTTAATTTAAATTATATTTTTATTTTTATTTTATTTAAATATATTATTACTATTTAATATTGAATCTTATTTTAGAAAGGGGACATTACAATCCACCCTTCCCAAAATTGCTTGCCCTCAAGCAATACCAATTTCAAATGAGTAGCTTCTGCCGCATTACTTTGATATCATCTCAACTTGCAAATTTGAATCCAATGACCCAGATTTATGAATTGCAAGGTTTGTAATTTAAACAAATGTGCCACTGTGTTTCTTTAATAATTATTTAATAGTAATTAATATTAATTGCAAATTAATATTTTATTTAATAATTTATTATTATAGATATAAACTATTCTTCATTATTCAATAATAGATTGTTGATAATAATAAATGGAGGATTAATCAATATTAAATAAGTGTATTGATATTTATTTAATTTTTAGGTTTATTCTTTTGTATTTCAATTTTATTATCAGTATTTATTATTATATTTCTAAGTGGGGACATCACAGTCTCCTCTCCTTGGAGATGCTTGCCCACAAGCATCTTAAATTTATTATGAGGGTTTTTGACACTAATCCTTAGTATATATATATATATTCCATTGTAAGAATTAAGCAACTACATCATTAATAATATAAGCATGTTAAGTTTGGGAGGGAAAGTCGTGATGGGTTTTATACATTCAATCTTTATGCATTCCTTCTTATAGGATGGGGGGGAAGACGTAAGGGGGTGACTTGACTCTTCAATTGTAAGTACTTGCTTTTAGGTTACTTACGAGCCCCTCGTGACCCATCACTTACTCTTCAAGCCCTTTCCCATAAGAGGATCACAAAAAATATTTAGCATGCATGTGAATGCATAAAGTATACACTTGTACAAACACAGAGCATACACTTGGAAACACGAAGCATACACATAGATATCTACATACACGGAGCATACATGCGAATACACATATTGTTAGATTCTTTTTCCTTGTCTAGAATGATCCATTGATTCATCTCTAGATTCTTTACCCTGCAGGATGGCAGGATCATGCTCTGATACCATTGTAATGTCCCTACTAGTTAGAGATCACTATCCTGCAAAACAGATTGTTAGAATACAACACAGACACACACACACACACACACATATATATAACTTAATTTAACTTGCAATCTAACTTTAAAATTCTTAATTACATAATCATAATTTTCATCTAATAAAAAAGGATACGAATGCCATACGAAAGTATGTCCTTAGGCGGTCCTGAAGCTCGCCTTCTTGGAACCCCTTGGTTCCAAGCCCTCTTGGAAATTGAAGATGAGTTCGAATCCTGTCTTGGGTGTAACCTCTTACACCCAAGCCATCCAAGGAAGACCCTAGTCTATTCCTTGCCTTGGGTGATGCCTCCATCATCCAAGTCCTCAGAGGGGACCGGCCAGATCCGTCTCTTCTTGGTGAACTTAGTCAACCAAGCCATACATATGCATATAGGTATTCAGTATATATACTGCCCTAGGGATTATCATAATCCCTTCCTTAGACTAAGGGAGTTTCCTCCCTATAGCCTCCAACATGTGATTACATTTATAATACATTTTTGCATTTTATTACTATTTTCCATTCCATAATCCACATTTACATATTCCTGATTTAACATGTATTCCCTAACATATATTCATAAAAATGTTCATTATCCAATATTCACATTTATTTCTTAACGTATATTCCTACTATTCATTGATATGTATTTATTACTTATGTTTATACATGTTTATTAACTTCTAAGAACTTTTCATTAACATATGTATTAAAATTGTTCATCATTTCTATTCATTAACATATATATTAAACTATTCATCATTTATATTCATTAATATATATATTAAACTATTCATCATTTATATTCATTAATATATATATTAAAATATTCATCATTTATATTTATTAATATATATATTAAAGTATTCATTATTCATATTCATTAATATATATATTAAACTATTCATTATTCATATTCATTAATATATATATTAAAGTATTCATTATTTATATTTATTAATATATATATTAAACTATTCATTATTCATATTCATTTATATATATATTAAAGTATTCATTATTTATATTTATTAATATATATATTAAACTATTCATTATTTATATTCATTAATACATATATTAAAATATTTATTACTGATTTATATCTACATTCTGTGACCCCTTACCTGTACGCAGATCGCAACCTGCTGTCGAAGTTCCCATTGTGGCTGTCGTCTTCAAATGGGAGTCCGCAGTTCCTGGTTCACGTCCTCCCGTCTCCTCTTTTTTTTTTTCCCCTTCCCCTCCCCAAATGAATCTCTCCCCTATTTATCCTTCATGATGGGAGAGTCGCAACTCTTTTATTTTTTAAATCGCACCTTTTGGATATAATAAAGTACTTTATTATTTCTGAATTAGTCATCATACATAATATATTTTCTTAATCAAACTGTGTGTTACATCAATCCTAGAATCGCACCATTTTAGAGTACTTAATTATTATTTGTTTGACTAGCCATTATCGTTGTTTACGTCTTGACCACTTATTTGCCCTTTTTGACTGATCGCTGCCATTTAATTTTAGTTAACTGCTAGCGATGTCTTAATTGGACTCCAGATAAATGCTGATAAGGCTTCACGTATTATGTATTGCAGTGTAGAGGAAAAGCCAGACAACTTTCTTGTGTCAGAAACCGTGTCAGACATTGTCTCCTATACCAATTGATACCACTCTGCAGCGATTGGATATAATGGTCTCAAATGAATCATGTTGTAGTAATATATTGTTTACTGGGTAAATGTCATGGAATATAATTAATTTCACAGCAGCGACTTTACACAGCTGTTATATATATATATATATATATATATATATATATATATATATTTGTCTATTTATTTATTTATCTGGATATGTCCTTAAAACTAGACTCTATAAGTTCATATATACGATGATCAACTGCAATTTAGAAATCTCTATTTCATGTCTTTTGACCATTCATATTTTAATTATGTTACATTTTAATTTAAATTATATTTTTATTTTTATTTTATTTAAATATATTATTACTATTTAATATTAAATCTTATTTTAGAAAGGGGACATTACACTCTATCTCTCTTCTATCTTTATTACTTGTCTTTATCACCTTCTTTATCTCTCACTTATTCCCTCTTACTCTCTCCTTTGATCTCCCCCTCTACATATTTATTTTTCTTATACCCACTCTGTATTTCCCACCTTATATCATCTCTGTATCTCTCCTTCCTATCCCTACATCTCTCTCTTTCTATTCATGTCTCCTTTTCTCTTCCTTTCTCTTTCCGTCCCCTATCAGTCTCTCTTTTTCTATCTCTCTCATCTCCCTATTTCTCTCATTCCCCCTCCATCTCTCCCACCATATTTCACTTGCTTATATGCACACATACTCTTGTTGTTTCTCCATGCATATCTCTATTTATATCTATCTTTCCCCACTCTATCTCTCTACCTATCTCCCTAGACATTTCTCTATTACTAATCTTTCTCGCCTTCTATCTCTCTCACTCTCCTTGCCCCTCCTTATCTATATCTTATTATTTCAAATCCCTCTTCCTCTCCACTTCCATCTCTTCTTGTTTATATATTTATCTCGTTCAAACCCTCTCTATCATTCCCACATGATATCTATATCTTTATCTCTCCTTTTTATCCACATCTCTCCCTCTTTATATTCATAATTCTCCCTTTCTTTCCCTTCATCACTATCACTCCCTTTTTATATTTCTCTTTTCTTCTCTCTCATCTCCGTATTTCTCTACGCCTCTCTCTCTCTCTGTGTCTCTCTCACACACACACACACACACACTTGTTGTTTATCCCTCCCTATCTCTATCTCTATCTATTTTTCCCCTCTATGTCTCTTTATGCGTCTCTATTTTTAGAATATTTCTCACTCTTGCCCCCTATATCTTTAGCTCCCTCTCTCTCTTTATCTATTTCTTATTATCTCTACCTTAGCTACTTCATCTCTTGTACTTCGTATATTCTCTCTATTACTTTCTATCTCTCATTTACTCACTCACTCCTCTCTCTATCTCTTTCTATCTATATTTCTCTACCTCTATCGCCCTATCTCTTTATCTCTCTCTCTATCCCTCTCTACTGATTGGGCTATCCATCCCTCTGCATTAATTGACCTATCCATTCCACTCTCTTAATCACTCCATCTTTCTCAACCTTTCCTACTCTATGTCTATGTCTATCTCTCTCTCACTCCTCTTATATATTTCTACTCATATCTTTGTCTACCTCTATCTCCCTATCTCTCTATCTCACTCCCTATCTCCCTATCTCTTTTCCTATCCCTCCTCATCTATCTATATCTATATTTATCCCATTCTCTGTCTATATATTGACCTATCTCTCTCCCACTCTATTCCCATCTTCGTCTTCCTATACCTCTATATCTATATCTCTTTACCTCTTTATATATCTCCACATTTCTTCCTCCATCTCTCCCTCTACTTTTATCTCATTATCCTTTTATCTCTCTATCCTTATATCTCTACTTTTCTCTACCTATCTCTTATATAACTTCCTATCCTTTTAAGTGGATGCATAGTTGATTTGAAGATATCACTCCTCTATTGAGACCGTTTTTACACAAATAGCATCATTTTATAAATGGCCTACTAATTCACTTCATGTGTTGTGCAAATGTATGTAAAAAATAGACCAATTTTTTTCTAACCTACCTTCCACACTTTTCGGTGTACCTATTGCACACCAAGGTGCAATTGCTAGTTTAGAGACATCTTCCATCACTTCCTTTACCTTAAAGTGAGCTAAGTTATCATTTCCTTAACTTTTGGTTGACAAATTGCATTAAAATGGTATGGGTTCTAGTTTTCGGGTAGGATAGCTTGGGGTTGGCCTAGGCACCTCGGAGTGTGTAGGGTGAAGCTTGGGTGAACCTCGAGCAGAATGAAAGGCCGTCAATGCTAAAATGGGAAATTGGATTTGGGAGTGATGGTCTGCACATGTGGTCCCATTAAAGAAAACTGAAGAGCTACGGATTAGGTGATGTCAAAATGCGCGACGTAATGAGAAAGAGAACTTGGTTACTAGTTAAACATCTCGTGGGTGATGAATTTTGTTCACTCTAGGGAAATTGGATGGGAATATATATTAACATCATTTTTATTGTAGACATTGCTGTTGGGCCTAAACACTCTTCACAACCAGTTGATCTTCTCTTGGGCTGAATTCTTTATCCTTGAGGTTTTAAGCTGGTCCCACTTGGATCTAAGGTGGATGCTGTTTGACAATGCTTACCTCTGCAATTTTTGGAAAATTTAGTCCAATAACATAGAAACAGAACTTCTGAAACTTGACTCATGCAAATAGTTCCTGTTGTTGTTGCCATTTCAAGATGGATTTCTGATTTTTAGCCCAAGCATTTTAGTTTTAAACTTTGTTCCACTGCACTTCTTGGAGGTGAACTCTGGTTCTTGGACAACTTCTGGTAACTGTAAATACAGCATACAAGGGACATTGCTCTCGCAACGATGTGGAAACCTTAATCCATTCTTGATAATGTGACTGTCCACAATTCACCTTCTCATTAGGATGCATGCTGACTATCCTTGTGCATTTAAGTTTAACTCTACTTCTGGCCCCTTGATCTTGTATACCATATATGCTTGTTGGATTGTCTTTCCTTTTGATTCTTGGGGTGAAGTTCAAGTTTAAGTTTGCAACAGTTAACATTTATGTGCCCATTGATATTGCAATGGGCACAATTAGATTCTTTGAATAATTGTCCTTCCTATTATAGATGTGGTGCCATTTTTCTTTTTCCTCATTATTTGGAGGTCTTTTACTGTTTCCTGATTTCACACCTCTAATGAATGTTTATATAATGTTCTCTTCCCTCACCATGACATGAACAAAGATCCAAGCAAAAACAAGACAAGTGCTCTTTTCTTTTAGAATGAAATCAATTGATGGGAGACCTCGAAGATTTCTTTGCACACCTTTGTGGGTCAGTCCTAATGCTTTGTAGCTTGCATAAGGTATATAGGGTGGTGATAGCTTACCTCTTTCAACATTCAAAAACAACTTCCTCTCTGGGGTTGCTTCATCAGAACAACATGCTCTATTTAGAGTTGCTTTTGATTCCCTGACCACTTTTCTTTGGGCTTTTTTCATCGGAACACCTCACTCCATTTAGAGTTTTTTTTCCATTCCCTGACAACTTGATTGGCTGTGCTACTGCTTTGTGCTCTTTCTTGGCTACTGCTTGGTATGCTTCCCTCTCTTCAGAGATACTTTGTGCTCTTTCTTGGCTATTGCTTGGTGGTGCTTGTACCTGCTTTGTGTGTGTTATGATGCACTGGCATCTTGTTATTTTTCTCTTTGGAAGACACTCTTCCTTTGCTTTAACCTTAATTGGGTTCACAATGCCTTTACCTAACATGCCAATTCCTTTGGCTGTATAGCCGATCTTATTCGACATTGAAGACACTCTTGCTTTGCTTTAACCAAAAATTGGGTTCGTAATGCCTTTTGCCTAACATACCAATTCCTTTGGCAGTATAGCTGATCTTATTCAACAATAAATCCATTTAATGTGCAGCTCAAAAACTAATGAATGAGTTGCACAATGTTTTATTTTGTTTAAAAAACACGTGATGAGGAGCTTAACATGCTATCTTCCATCATTGTTTGGCATCTTGTGCTGAGGACAGGTTGAGTTTGTTTATATAGATTTTTTTCATGATATTCTTGAAGCTTGAACAACATTTTCTCACTTGTATCTAATTCTCCCTGTAATCATAAATTGATGTTGTAATGAAAAATGCAATAGTTTGTGAGTCAAAATTTTTAGTACAGTACATGTAATTGATAATATTTTTGGCTTAAGATCTATAGTCTATGAGTTTCATTCACCATGATTTTATGTATTTATTTTTATGAAAAATGAATAGACAACAGAACTGATTATACAATGCTATGTAGGGGAGGGTTTATTCATCACTCTTGTGCTAGATGCAAGAATTCCAAATATAAATCCATGTATTATTGCATGTTTTACAAATGATTGTTTGAACTTTGAACTTTGTACATGTAGATGATATGTGACAATATATGCATGGGCATGCACCCAAATACATGAGAGAGACAGACTTGAAATTTGAGGGAGAAAATATTATAATTTGATTCCTATTAAGTTATTAAGATTTATTCAGCCCCGTCTTGATATGTATTTTAGTGTACCATTTTAGGAATATTTTAAGTTAATGTTATGTAGTAAGGACTTGTCTATGGCCTCCTTAATTGCCTCAAGTTATAAGAGCAAATATATTAATGATTTGGATTTTTATTTATTTATTTCTGTGGAAACCATTGAACCACACATTCAAAAACTTTTGATCTATTAAAGAGATGGTGGCACCCGAGTTGATTTAAATACTTGAGATACATGCCTAAGTATTTATTATACTAATTTAGCTGCAAGTAGCTATGAGTGTTATATATTTGCCTATATTTGTTGTTTTCTGTGTCCTTATGCATTAAATCTAACAATTCATAATTAAATATAGGTGAGACAGAATATACAAGAAAGAAAATACCAACACATTGATGCACGTGGCAAGCCCAGGTACTATTTTTTGATCCTTGGTATGTATTCTTTGCCATATTTTGCTTCCTCGAGATATAGAGTGACTATCATCTTCTATATGTGATGTCCCCATCTAAACAATCAAAACATGATAATGCCCGCTCTAAAATAAAATTTAATAATAAATAACTATATATATATGAATAGAGTGAACTAAATAAAATCTTAATGATAATAATAAACTAGATTTAATATATAATTTATATTTATTAAATATTAATTTCATATTTATCAAATAATAATATAAAGCTTACAATATTTTTTTTTTTGGTCGGTAATAATATTTTATTTTATTATATAATATCTTTCATACATCATCAAAATTTCAGGCTTTCATATGTCCAGTTAGCCTGATATTTAAACTTACAACCTACAAGAGCCTCACACATCGGGCATTTACAACCATAACACCACTAAAATAACAAAAAACCACACACCTAGTCATCTCCCCCGAAACCCATAGGATGATATATGATCCTATTACTGATATCTAATTCTACTAATCAGACCCATAACGGGTTTACATTGATAATGTTACTCTTATAATCCCTATTTGATCTTTAAAAACAACTTTCATTACTTAACAAAAAAACACCCACCAAGCCCTTCGCCTTCATCAACCTCCAGTCGGATATCTGCTGAGATTCTTCTGCTGCAGCCAATTGCCTTGGAATATCCTTCGCTTCCTCAATCCTCAGCGCTTTCATTTAGGGGGAGCCTTTGGCCATGCTCTGACCAGGTCATTTTCTTCCATCTCATGCTGCTGAATCAACCTCTTTAGGTTCTCCCATGCTCCCGCCCTTTCCAGCACATAAACTTCCTTATCTGCCTTCCCTATCCAGCGAACAAAGGGAACCAGTCCAAACTCTTCAGTGTCTTTAGCCTCTGCAAACCCTTCTGAGTAATCAAACCCTACCCCAGGCACTGCCCATTCCAGGATGGAATCGAGCCCTTCCAGCATAGCATCATCAAAAATTGATGTTGCAGCCCATTTCACTGTGTCAATGTCTTCTCCAAGTTCTAAGCCCCATGCTATCACCATTGATATGATATCCAAGTTTACCTTCCAACGCGCCACATTCTCCATAAAAAATGGGCCAACCACCTTCAGCACAGTGTTTATCATTTCCTCTTTTTTAAAACGGAGGAGCCCTGCCATTCTATCCCTGCTCACCACCCCTTTAAATCCTTTTTGCTGTTTTTTAGTAGTGACTGTAAATGTCACTTCCATGGTGGCGGCTCCTCCTTACCCTTTTTCCTTCACAGCTGCCTCTACTCTAAAACTCTAACCGTAATTTATTTCTCCACAGTCCTTGCAAACATTGCGTCTCTTGATTTAAACCCCGCATTTACCCTATTTATGAGCATGGCATGTTAACCATCTGATAATGCATTCACACGTTTTCTTCAAAAGCCCTGTCAAAAACATTTAAACTCCACTTGCACAATCCAAACACTGATGTTATTTCATGCGTGTCGAGGGGTCGCTCATCATTATTATTGCTACTTTCCCGATTTGCCGCCGCTTTGAGCTTTCCTTTATGTGCTTTTATTGAGATTGCGGGGCTTCCCCCATGCGAACATTCACTTCGGCCGTTCCACACATAGAGTCTCATATGAAATTGACGTCGTCCTGCTTGACATCATTCCTTCTAATTCGTCTCTCCAATCATTAACTTGTCATCTCACCAAAAAGTGATGATTCTTGAAAGCCATCCATTTTCAATATACCTTCAGCATCAAAAGACAAGGCCCATTTGGATAAACTATCCGCTGTTTGATTGACCACCCTTCTAATATGACTGATTTTGAATTTTTCAAAATAATTAATTTCTTCTAATATTACTGTTAAGAGGCCTTGAAGATGCCAAGCATTTATTTCCCCATTTATAATTGCTTGAATTATGATTAAGGAATCTCCTTCTAAATGCAGGTTTCTAACCCCTTCTTTTTTTGCTAATTCTATATCTAGTAGGGCTGCTTGGGCTTTTGCCTCATTGTTGGTGCTCCTCTGAAGTCTTTTAGCTCCATATTTTAAAAGATTTCCATTGTCATCCCATAATGCAAATCTAGCCCCTGCTAACTGCCCAGATTGTTGCGCTGCTCCATCAAATTTTACTTTTACCCATCCCTTCTCAGGTGGTTTCCATTGGACCTTTTCTAAGTTTCCCTTATTTCTCTTACTTGTTGATGTTGATCCATGTCTGATTTTGATTCCTGGCCATGTGTTTTGAATATTTCTATCCATTAAAGAAAAGGGGTTGGATAATGAGGAGGATTGTGAAGTTGTTGATCCCACCACCTCTTCAATAGCTCTGTTGATTCTTGATAACAATCTTCTCTCATCCTCTATCTTGTCTTGAAATATTCTTTGGTTTCTTTCCTTCCAAATCTCCCAAACAACTATAGATGGGCTTATTTTCCAAACACATGAGAGGGTTGACTTCCTTGGTTGTTTTGGCCAGCTCTCAAAAACCTCTTTTACTGAGCATTGAAGTGGCCCCTGCCAATTTAAATTCCTCTGAAGTTCGGACCAGCATTTCTGTGCTACTTCACAAGTTAAGAGCAAATGGTCCACTGATTCTTCTGCCTGATTGCACATAACACACTTTGAAGGTCCCTCCAAGCCGAGCCTCTTCCTTTTTTCCCCTGTTAGGATTCTGCCTTTCATCGCCAACCATGCAAAAGCACCTGCTTTCGGGAGGCATTCTTTACTCCAGAAAAGGGTCCATGTTTTTGAGGGAGCCTCCTCCCTACCTTCTATCAGTTGATATCCCAGTTCGACTGAATACTTACCATCCTTAGCCCCACACCAAATCACCTTATTTTCCTTACCTGCGAGGAAAACCTTCCTCTGATTCAACACATTTCTTAGTCTTTGTTGCTCCTGAGAAGATATGCCTATTGAGGATAAATCTTTCCAATGCCATTCTTTTCCTAGGTCACCCTCAGAACTCTGCATGTAGTCCTTTACTTATCACCCCATAACTGCACTAACACCTCCTTTGCCTCTGTGAAATCTTCCAGCTCTCTCAGAGCCGGTAGTCTTGCCCAAGAATCCTACCAGAATTTGGCCTTAGCCCCATTCCCAATCTGCCATGTTAGATGATCTGTTACTACCTTGGGACTCTCCAAGATGAAGTTCCAAATTGTTGACCCTTTGGGAGGGTTTCGAATCGTGAAGATTCTGTGATCCTCTGCTGAATCAAGATACTTTGCTCTCAACACTTTAACCCACATCTTATTTGAGTTTGAGTATATATTCCAGACCAGGTTTGCTCCTAGGGCGTTGTTCATTTTTTGCCAGTCCCTCAGACCAGCCCCTCCTCTTTCCTTGGCTTGACAAATTTTATCCCATGCCAAAAGTGGGATTTTTTCTTGATCATTTGCCCCATTCCAAAAAAATTTCTCATCTTTTGTTGAATTGAGTTGATGACCTTTTTCGGGATTTTAAGGCACATCATGGAGTAAATAGGGATGGCTGACACAACTGTTTTCAACATTAAAATTCTGCCCGCTGAAGTTAGCCATCTGCTTTTCCACCCTTCCATTTTATTAGTGCAGCTATCTATTAGTTTCTTCCACAACTTCATCCTATTTGCTCCTCCAAAGAAGGGTATTCCTAAATATCTGCCCAGTAATGATCCCACTCTCATTCCCAAAAGTCTGCATATATCCCTTTACTTGCCAGGATTGCAGTTGAAGAAAAAAATCTCAGACTTGTGCCAATTGACTTTTTGACCTGAGGCTGATTTGTAGATATCTAGGGTTTCTTTCATGACCCTTCCTTCCCTAGCCGATGCATCTCCTGCTAGGAAGGTGTCATCTGCAAATTGTAAATGTGTTAAGGGGTTTACTCCTGCTGCTATTCGGACCCCCTTCCACACACCTAATTCCCATTTTTTCAAGATAAGACGTTCGAGCACTTCTGCCATTATTATGAATAAGAACGGTGAGAGAGGATCTCCTTGCTTTAAACCTTTTTTAGATTCGAAAAAACCTTGGGGGCTGCCATTTACAAGGACTGAGAATCTCGGGGAGCTAATGCAACTTTTGACCCAGGAGACCCAAGCTTCACTGAAACCAAACCTCTGAAGGACTTTTATAAGAAAGTCCCGATTGACCTCATCATAGGCTTTCTTAATGTCAACCTTAACCATCATCTTCTCTGACTTTGCTGTCCTAATGGAGTGAACAGCTTCATGGGCCAGAATAATACCTTCAAAAATAGACCTGCCTGGAGCGAATCCACTCTGTTCATTCGAGATCACTAGGTCTAAAATTGGTTTTAACCTATTGGAAATCACTTTTGTAATGATTTTATAAATGGAATTACAGAGTGAAATTGGGCGAAAGTCATTGAAAGAGTTGATTTCCGCCTTTTTTGAAATCAAAGCTATGAAGGTGTTATTGAAGTCTTTTAACATGAATCCTCCCCTCCTTGATTCCTCTACGACTCCATGAATATCTTCCGCCAATATGTCCCAAAACTTTTGAAAGAACAAAGCTGGAAAACCATCCAGCCCAGGTGATTTGTCTGCTCCTAAGCTCAAGACAGTCTTTTTAACCTCTTCCATTGAAACCTTCTCCATTAACCTTTTGTTGTGATCCTCCATTATGCATGGGGGAATGACCTCTAGAATGTGAGGCATGTGTTCTACCTGATTGTCCACCCTGTTGAAAATTTCAAAGAAATGCTCTATTGCTGTCTGATTAATTTGTTTTTGATCTGTGAGTATGTTTCCACCTCGGTTTTTAATTGAGAAGATCTTGTTGTGAGCCCTTTTTACTTTAACTGAGGTATGGAAGAATTTTGTGTTTCAGTCACCCTCCTTCAACCAGGTTTCTCTTGATTTTTGTCTCCAATAAATCTCCTCCCTAGCTGATACTTCCGCATATTGGTTATTGAGAGATTTTTCCCGTTTATACAGGTCTTCATCCATTCCATTGTTAATTATTTGCTCATGTAAGTATTTTAGATCTTTCTCTAAAATAATCTTGTCTTTGAATATATTTCTAAAAGTTTCTCTATTCCACTGCTTAAGTTGATCCTTTACAAATTGAAGTTTTTTGAAAAAAGTGAAAGCTTTATTACTTGGGTTTTCCGGCTTGTGCTGCCACCATTGGTCTATGAGATTTTTGATGTTGCCATCTCGAAGCCACATTGCCTCAAATTTAAAGGGGCACCTCTCTGGAGCACTGTCATCCTGCAACCTGTTGACGTGTATTTTGTACACAGCCTAACACAGAATAAAATACCTAAGGGTATCTTATCCTCTCTTGAGAAAAAGTCTCTAACTGCTGAAGATTCGCATAAAGGATCAGTTAGGATGACTCCAAGGTTCCTTTTAGTAGGGTCTCTACATGTGGATAAGCTCGCCGTGGTATGATGTGATTTGCTGGAATCACAAGGGGACTTACATTTGGTGATTGAATTTCCGATCTACTTTGCTAGAACACAAGCTCTCTCTAACTTAGATTAAAAAAAAGGAAAAAGGAAGGGGGTGAAGAGAGGATCTAATCCTAATACTAAGAATGTAGGAGCAATGATTTGATTTTTTGATGAAACTCTAACTAGGTCTTGTTTTGACATCAATGGAACATCTACACAAGGCTAGTGCGATCTTCTAAGGGAAGCTTTATGATGTTCAAATCATCACCGCAGGCATAGACACCATCAAGTTGATGCATATCAATGAAGAAGCGACAAATTGAAATTGAGCTTAAGCTGAACGATTCCAGTTGACTACACAAGGCAAGTCTGTAATCAACAAACTGCTAGTAGTATGGATATACGAATTCCACCATTAATCAATCACATTTCCTCCATTCATCTAATCATCTACCATCTAGGATTGAAGACTCAACAAGAAACCATGCAAATTGCAAGAAACGACACACTTCACCATTACTTCAATGAAAATGGAGTTTGTTTACAATCAATGGCAACAATTTCTTGCCTTGTCCTCCTATTCTACTCTAATTACTATTCTATCAACTATATTCTAACTCTTCCAACTATTTACATGCTATCTCTAACTTATTGCTAATTAGCCTTTACAATGCCTGGGCTTATATAGTGCCCACAATACAATTTGATGGCTTAGATCAATTCAAGATCAATGGCCAAGATTCAACAATGAAAACCCTAATTAGGGTTTGTTATAACCATTACATAACATTTAATGCTTGACCAATGATAAAATTGTATTGCTTGGACACATGTCCCTTCTAGAAAAATCGACCAATGGATAGCCGGGGTAGGTACATCGGAGTTTGTGCCACCTTCCATGAGTTAAGTACATTGAATCTGGACCTGCTGAGGTGGACCTCACTGATTGGAGAAATGATGACTAGGACGCCACCTCATTTGACACTTGTAACTTGGTAGATATTCAACTTGATGTTGTTGAGAAGCTTGCTTTAATTAATTCATCTGGAACTATTTACTTCTTCAACGAGCCCTTGTTCTAACTCCTTGTGTCCTTGATGTGCAGGATGATGATGTACCTCGCCTTGGAACGCTGGATTGAAAGAGGTCGCCCTTGTCCTGGCTTGATCGTCCCGGCGAAGACCGTCCTTGATCCGGCTTGATTTTCCTTAATGAGATCTCCATTTGATGCCTACACAACATTTCAAAATTAGCAACATGATTTTGCAATATATAACATAGATTAGAGATTAAATTTAGGAAACTTCATAATAAATCCTTGAGTTATTATTTCCTAAAAGACAATTGAGCTATCACAATTCAAAATTTCAAAATTCAAACTTTAAGGCTATGACGATTAAAACAAGGGATCTTGCCATACCTTACTTGAGGGCTAACTCAAAAAATGCAAAATGAAGAAAATCACCTAGGCAAAAATCGAAATTTGAAACTTTCAATGTGATCCTCCTCTAGCGAACGCCTTCCTTGTCAATTTCACCACCTTTGGGGGGTCTTCAACGTCTTGATGGCAAATTCGCTCCACTTCAAACCAAGTTCGCACTCCCCTTGAATGGAAATTTCGCACCTTTCCTCAATGAAATTCGCACTTCCTCCTTGTCTTCTCCAAATCGCATGCAAAGGAAGTTTGAATGATGATTTGAAAATGAAATAACTCACCCCTCCTTTATAAGCGCTCACCTCTCATTTACCTCTAGGCCGACTTTGGTGAATAAGGCAAATTTAAAATAAACTTAAAGGCCGACCTTTGTAAAATGAAACAAATTTTAAATCAAGCGCCCCATTTTATTTATAATTAATTAATTTAATGCCTATAATTTTAAATAAACTCGATTTTTAAAAGGCAAAAATTAATTAATAAAGACCCATGCGCTAATGTTAAATGCTAACTTTAATTGGATTTCAAATTTATCGATTTTTTCCTAGCATTTAATAAAATCTAAAGAATGTGTTTGAGCGCCAAAATATTTTGAAGATGGAAAGATACGTACCTCATCGCCCTGGTCCCTTGGAGAGGGACAGGAGCGATCCTTCAACTGGGTCTTGATTCTTGCAATTTCGACGTCCAAAGTATTTATTTCCACGTTGAATTAGACATTTTTGCTAGGATCTTTGAGCTTAATTGACTTGTTTGTGCGAATGAATGCATCTCATGACTATTATCGCCCTGGTCCCTTGGAGAGGGACAGGAGCGATCCATCATTTTTTACTTGAAATTCTCCGTCCTTGATATCAACTTCTCCTTTATTACCTTTCAAACAACGCTTTGAACCCTTTGCAAGTTTGTTTTGTCATGATCTCCGAAGGAAAATGAGTGCTTTGGCAAATATCGCCCTGGTCCCTTCCTGAGGGACAGGAGCGATCCTAGTGTCCTGGCTCAAATTTGCAAACTTTTGATCTTCGTTCTTCGTTTATTGCCTTCCAAAGGACGTCCTTGACCTTACCTATCCTTGCCTTGTCTTGGTTTTGATGGGACATGAGTGTTTTGATGAAAATCGCTTTGGTCCTTGTCCAAAGGACAGGAGCGAATTAGGTGTCTTGATGCAAATCTTTCACTTTGGTGATCTTCGTAACTTTGTGCTTGATTGAGACACCTTAAAACATCTTTGCCACCTTGTACTTCGCCTTGAAGTGTCTTGAATTTGGAGGAAAAGGCAACATAACTAAGATATCGCCCTGGTCCCTTGGAGAGGGACAGGAGCGAATTTGTACTTGTAGTCTCGATCACACTTCGCCAGCTTCCAAATTTATCTTCAACGGTCTCGTAATGTCCCCTTTCATTCATCCATGCCTTGGAATTCATTGTAACTTGGCAAGAAATTTGTCTAAGACAAAAATCGTTCTGGTCCCTGCCTGAGGGACAGGAGCGAACTTGGGCATTTGGGTCCCTTGTTGACGTTTAATAATCTTCAATTTGTCTTCAATGGGTTCAATTCATCTCCTTTCTTACCTTCAAACATAAAACTTGCTTGATCTTTGCCCAGATCGTACCTTATGAAGAATTTCGCTCTGGTCCTTCAGTGAGGGACAGGAGCGAATTTGACCCTCTAGGTAAAAACTTCATCATTTCATTGTTTTTGATCAAGTCTGGATGCTCTATCATGCTCATTTCGTCCTTCACCATGCCTTTGATGTCTCAATTCGTCCAAACACGGTCAGGAAAGGCTCAAATAAGTATTTTCGCTTTGGTCCCTTGGTGAGGGACAGGAGCGCTTCACCTTGGTCCTCCTGGGAGGGACAGGAGCGAAATTCGCTCTGGATCCTCAGTGAAGGATAGGAGCGAAATTTGACTTTTCGAACTCTCTATCAGGATAATTTTTATGGAATATAACATTTAAGTATAAGTTATATTCCATATATACTTTCAGGATGTTTGAGAGTGGTTTCAGACCTCCAGGAGTTATATTGCAAAATCTAGTTTTTGGAGGTTTTTTGAAATGTCCCTAGCCAATTTTTTTTTTGAAAACACTTTAAAACAAGATGGTTTGCAATAACTTAGATGATTGTACGTTTAAGTTAGAATATAATTCCATGTGCTGAAACAACTCTACCCAGAATGCGCCGTGGATGGCGAGCATTGGTCAGAGGATCTTTAAAACAGTTGCTTATGCAAATAACTCTAACCAGCATGGCGCCGAGATGGCGAGCATTGGTCAGAGGATCTTAAAACAGATGCTTATGCAGAAAACTCTAACCAGCATGGCGCCGAGATGGCGAGCATTGGTCAGAGGATCCCCTATTCTAAAACTGGAATGGGAACTCTATGCCAAGTATGTGCTACCCACTCCAAACGGACAGGGGCGACCATATGACGGAGTGAAAACTAAAATGCTTGATTGATTAGTAATGCAGAAACTGAAAACACTCAACACCCGGAATGTGCTTTCCGACCCAAGAAGGGAGAGTAGCTACCATAGGGTGGAGGATTAACTTATTACAACAACTTAAATGAGTTTGAGAACTACAACTAGAAATGAAGCATGATACCAAGACTGCCAGTACTA
This sequence comes from Cryptomeria japonica, assembly GCF_030272615.1. Classification (NCBI taxonomy): domain Eukaryota; kingdom Viridiplantae; phylum Streptophyta; class Pinopsida; order Cupressales; family Cupressaceae; genus Cryptomeria; species Cryptomeria japonica. The sequence goes on along the minus strand of NC_081415.1, from coordinate 277,850,543 downwards.
CTGTCAGCCTTTACAAAGAGTGGATTCTTCTTGTTCAAATCTTGTAGAATTTATAAGGGATCACATTACATTATGGAGAGCCATTATGAACTTAAGTGGCAATACAAAATCCAATAGCTTCAAAGATCAATATACTGGATCTTCCGATTCCTGTTACAAATCTGCACATTAAATTCATAAACAGCAGTCTATAGGACTACTTCACATGCTCATATTCTTCTCATATAACCTCCAAATGACCAGCAATCAGATGCAATAACCCTTATTAATGGAGATGCTTAAGACAAGACAAAGAAACCAACCCAAAAACCATGCATACAACCTGCACTAATTCCAATGCACTCCCAAATGGTACGGTATAGCAGAAAGGTACGATTTGCTCTCAAAAATTAATGCAAGCTTCTAAAATGCTACAAACTTAGGAAATGCAACGCCTAGGACAAACAAATGCAATGGGCTGATACCCAGAATGATATTTTTGGTGTTTTCTGTTTTATGAATGAAAACATGCAGTCGCGGATTCCTGGATGCAGAAGACTGAATACACTACAATGCTTAAATGATTAATAATGCAATATTCTGAAGATAAACTACTATCAAATGCAATACATAGAGATTAAATCACCACTAGTTGTTGTCTTTCAAACAAGAAGCGATGCCTGTGCTAGAAGGCCTTCATTCCTTGAAGCAAATCCCAGAGCCAGACGGCAGCCAGACAAAATTCTGCAAAAAGATCCCTCCATGATGCACAAGACTCCAATATATAGATTCCTTGAACTCCACGAAACCCTAAATGCAACTTCACCTCAAACCCTAATCTCACCTTCAACATGGCGTCCCATCTTTCCTAGCGCAAAAGTCAAGGTATTTAATAAAGTCTTCACCTTGGTAAGTCACGCCTTGGTTTTGACTTTGGCTTAGGACAAAAAAGTATTAAATCTACTCCATGAAAGCGCCACCCTTAGAAACCCCCTTTTAAGTTGTCATTAAGTCATTTGACTAGGCCAAGGGGTAAAATAACATTATAATTATAATGTTATTTAAAATTGCAATTACTTGACTTCTCAACCTTGCATTCTGGAGCTCGAATCTGTCTACGCCCTTTTGAGTCGACTGAACAAGAAAAGGAGATTGCCTGATGTCACCTGGATACTGCCAAAAATAGAACTTACTAAAAATAGTAAATTCTAAGAATTGCCTCGAAAGCAGAGATGAATATACTGTTGCGAAGCTCTCTGAGCAACCAGAAAGAAGCCGCCAAGGAAAACACCCAACATGAACAAAGTCCTCCTCAAAAATAGGAAACCCTAATTATACCTTCCGACTGGCCTCCGAGTTTCCAAACAAAAGACCAACGGTCGCAGAGAAAATCAGGTCCAAGAAGGGGACATTACATTTTTTCAGTTTCCAGACTTAGTCAAATTTCAGGATCAGGACATTCCAGACTTAGCCAAATTTCAGGATCAAGACCTCACTCAAGCCGGACTTGCTATCCTATTGATCTCCCCGACAGCACTCAAAATGCAAAGGCTAACTAACAAAACCCTAAAGACCCAAAAACAAACCCTAAAAAGCAAAAAAGCAAGGGTCCCCATTTGCAATGGGGCGATGTGTGAAAACGTCACAACACAACCTTAGACATGTTGGATAATGGTCTGATCCCGTAAAAGGTAAGATCTCCGCATTGCTGGTCCAGTGACTCTCCGACCAATCTCTTGCTATGAAAAACCTATCTAATTTTTCAGCGATATTTAGGAATCCACTCCTCCCGTTGGCCCATGTGAATCCTCCTGTTTTAAAAGGGATTTCAATTAGACCTGAACTTGTGACAAAGGAGCTGAAATCTCTTTGACTCTGCCTGTTCCACCCCATGCCCCCCTTCTTGTCTGAAGGTCTGATTAGTGCGTTGAAATCTCCTCCTAGAATGAAAACATTTTCCTTGTCATTAGACAAAATTTCAGATAACTCACTCCACACTTGCTTTTTCAAATTTGAGTTAATCGGCCCATAGATGTTGAAGAGGAAGAAACTTGTCTGCAATTGCATTGATTTAATTTTCAGCCATTGCCACCAGCGAGTGGCCCTAACAACAGTCACATCAACAGCTGAACCCTTCCAAAGCACGGCTAGATCTCCAGAAGCGCCTTGTGCTCCTACCAGACTACAATTCCATGATTGAAATTTCCTAGAAAACAAACTAAATCCTCCTGTTTGATCTTTGTTTCTTGTAAGAGAAGAATATCCGGTCTCACTTGATCAAGACATCGCTTGATCAAGCGAATCATGTCAGGGGCATTGCAGCCCCTGACATTCCACGAGAGGGTCTTCATTGCCCTCGGGAAAAGGCATAGCCTGTTCCCGATCTCAATTTGCTTTGCCCTGTTGCATTGCCCGCCAATTCCAGTTTGAATTTTTGAGACTTTCGACCTCTTTTCTTTTTCTCCCCAACTTTAGCTTTGGTTTGGAGGGATAGAGTGGTTTCCAAAGATCGCTTCTCTAGCACTCCTTCTTCTGCTGTCAGGCCCAGTTCATCCACTTCATCCTGAAATCCTGAGGATTCATAGTCGTAATCTGATCCAGTAAAATTTCCACTGCTATCCTCTACCCCTTCAAAAGTGCTGTTTAGATTTCTGATTGGGGATATTTGGATATCCTTGAATATTGGTTCTTCCCCTGGAGGGTCTAAACTTCTTCCCGTCTTTTCTGAGTTGCCCATAGATTGCATTTGTCCTAAATTTGTTTCAATTTCCTGATTGGGTCGGACTATGCTGTCCTCCATTAAGTTCGTTGCATTGGGTGAGAGATTAGTTAACGTTATCCCCTGTTTTGTAGTCTTATCATTTACCATGCACATTAGGGAGTCTGATGTGTTCTCCTCTTGTAGTGGGGCCTTGTTTTCCTGAGGGTGATGTTTGCTGCCCTCCTCTCCTGAAGTCGTCTGCCTCCAACCACCTTCCTGAGTGTTCATCTCTACCAAACTTCCTTCCCTCCAGTGTTTAGGAGGAAGCATTCTTCCCTGCCTTTCTCTGAGAGCTTTTTCCTGTTAATATGAGCAACGGATTGATCCTCTGCCATAAAGGTCTCATCAATGATAGATTTTTGATATTCTATACTATCCATCTGTGCCCCTTTTTCACCATATCCATAATATTTTCCAATTAAGTTTATCTCCCAATCTTTTTCTATCCACTGACTTTCACCATAAAAACCTTCTGTCAATCTAATAATCTCCTTTTCCAGATGTTGTTGCATGTTTTCTTTTCCTTTTGTGTCTGGATTGCAAAAACCCAAAGGATGCATTCTGTTGGAGCATTTCGCACAAGATTCCATTTCTTCCTCTAACTCTATCTTTTGATTCCATATTCCCATCCCTGTTTTAATCTCGAGTGTGTCTGGTAGGTTATGAACTGTCTGCCAATTTACGCATATTCTAGAAATCATACTGAAATCTGATGGGTCAACAAGCTCTTCCGCCTTTACAAATTCGCCCAAATGTTTACCTATTTGTTTCAGGGTTTCCGCATCCTTATACTCTTGTGGTAGCCCCGGAAGCTTAATCCAAATGAGGGTTTTTTCTATTGTGGCTTCAAATGGATTAAAGTTTGGGGACCAGACAGAGATGTTTAAACCTTTTCCTTCAATTAAAAAGGGGTCATTGTCTAAAATCCAATCTCTGTCCTGAGCTGATGGGCAAACTACTAAACAATACCGATTGCCCAATGTTCTTAAGTCCATGCCTTCCCCCCAGTTCTGGTCACACCAGCTCCTAAATTTGGAAAAAGCCAGCCATTTCCCAGCCCATTTAACAAAAAGGCCTTTATTTTTAAGAAAGTCGAGAGATTCTTTCCAGGCCTCATTTGAAAGTTCAAATGTCATAACTCTATTAATTTCGGAATTAGGGTTTACCTTTAGGGTCTTCGCCGCTTCTATGGAAATCTTTGGCCACCAAAACTTCTCTTGCACCATTCTGAAGTCCACTTTTGGACCGGTTCCGAGATCACGATATCCGCGAAAGGAACTTGCCTTTTGTTTCCACGGTGAATTGGGATCCTCTTCTTGCCTTCGGTTCCAGGGCATGACATTCCCTGGAGCCTTCCATGCCCAAGAGCCTGGTCGCTGGGATTGTCGGCCAGACGCCTTCCATCCGTGGCCGTGGCTTCTCTTGAAAGACCATCTCCTCTCCGCGTCTTTTCTGTAAGTAAAACTCTCATGCCTCCGAAAGCCCGTGAACCTGCTCTGCTCCGCCATTTAAGAAATGGATTTCTAATTTTCTCTAAAGCTTACAATATTATATTACTGACAAAATAACAAATTAATTAGAAAACAAGTATAATAATAAATGAATTCAGAAAAACAAATTGTTCAATAAAAACAATATGTAATAGAATCATCCTAAACAATAAATAAGGTTAATTTTAAAATTAAAGATACTACTGGTGTCAGAGATTGTCTCCTCACAATAGACCAATCTGTATAATTCTTGGAGTGAAACAATTAATTAAGGGGGTAATGAACGTTAGCATCAACTAAGGATTAATATCCTTAAAAATATTGCCAATCAAACATATTTAACTGATATTATAAAGACATATAAACAAACCGTATAAATCATCATTAGAATATTCACCTGTCTAATCAGTTGTAAGCAATTCTGATGATATTGGTTAACGCAAGATTAAATATCGATGACTAGATAATTTATCAATGATTATGATTAAGGTAATACGATGTCAACTGTAGATCAGCAGTCGCTGATTAGAAACTAATTAAAAGATCCATCGATCATTAGTTTATAGATTATTAATGAAAGGAGGAAGGAAGGCGATCACAATGAAACATGAGGCATGCCTTATTCACATGACTTCTCACTCATAGCGCATGATATAAGAGGAATATAATAGAAGGACATTAGAAAGAAAAAGGGCAAGCATTACTGTGGATGGACACGATTAAATTCCAAGATATGACATCTGTATTAATATTAGTCATTCATTGAGAGTGTTCGGCAGAGACAAATCACCTTGGGAGAATTCATGGAACCTCGATTGTAAAAGGATAGAGAACAGGGCCGTCTTATATTGGCAACTTCTTGAATCGGTAATCGACTTCTTAATAAGTTATCGGACCATTCATTAAGAACATAAACCGTTATTAATAGGGAGAACAGTGAGTAATGGTGATGACGTAATTATAAAGTATAAACCATGAAAGCGGGTCTCAGGAGAATAATGGAATAGTCTCAGATCTCATCCACATCAACTTCACCAACACTAAGATCATTATCTCTGTTGAATACCCGAATTATTATATCAAATATAGCAGCGCCCTGTGATTATTCAAGTATATTGACATAACAGACACATCATTGAATTACCAGACATTATCAGACCAGCAGGATAGCAAATATATCACGATCATATCCTTGATCTGACAAATACATCAGAATTAACGTGGAGGAGAAAAACGATCAGATCAATCAATAACTGACAATTCAAATATATATAAAAGAGAAGAGATTTCTAAGTAAAAAATAAGAGAGAGGATATAGAATAAAAAGAAGATTTTCAAGAGCAGTCTTGAAGGTCTATAGTGAAAGGAAGAAGATGAATTTGATCATTTACACCTAGAAAGGAAGAATATGTATTAAGTGGACTATTGGAAGATCTACAAATGATTTTGGGAGCGGACTTCTGAAGCATTTATAGAAGGATTATAAAGAAGAATGCTTGCAGATTGGAGTATAGCAGAATTCATCATTGCATAAGTCCATTTGTCAAATTAGGAGATAAGTCCTATCCTTTGAACTATTCTTAAATTTTTAAGTTAAATATCATAATAAAATGTCTTCAGTTTGGGTAATTTTTGTATTACAGTTCTCACCTTAAGTTGGAATTGCTGTTTCAGGATAAAATAAAGGTAATCCCAAACGGGGACATTACACTATATTTATTGTGTTGGGCTAATTGATAATCTTAAATGTAAATATTTCCCTGTTGTTTCACACTATCAGTTTTTTGAGTCAAGAGATTACAAACTTCTTCGTTTTGAATAAGAGCATGCTTGACATGGGAAAGTCGAAAGCATTATTCCTGGCAAATTCTTTATTCTTTGCACTATTTATTTTTTTGTTCTCAAGTGATGTTGAAGTAAGAACAAAAGAGAATGGAATAGTAGGATCATGCTTGGTATGCATGATCGTGGCTTAGTTGAGGATAAAACACGATTCTATGATGTTAATAAGCTGATTTTAAACAATCTTCAAAAAACATAATAGAAATGTTAATCAATGTCCTGGATTGCCCTCTTATTGTTCTCTGGTTAAAAATAGCCACATTGTGTTGTAATTGAATGCTAAATTTGAAATTTTAACGTATATTCTTAAAAAATATTGTATGACTATTAGAAAATTTAGACAAATGTCTACTGCATCATGTCGATGATGTACTTTGGGAAATTCTGTGTGAAAGTTTAAATTCTCACAGCTATCCCAAAAGCACACCATCAGAAACATGTATGTTTGGAACACCTGAAACAATTACTATTCCATTGTTTTAATCTTGTTCTTAATCATCATAAAAAAAGAGAACAATTTCTTACTCTATCATTTACCTTGGTGTATGAGAATGACACGGATGATATAAGTTTGGTTAGGATTTACTAATTTGCATCATTTGCATTCACCTTTTATCACCATGTTAAATCATTAGGGAGACGATGATTGGCCTTAATTTTAATTGTGAGCTTGATTCAGATTTGATGGTGTAACTGCGGAGCCTCGCAAAGGCATCAAAAGTGGTCATGTGCCAGGAAGTAAATGCATACCTTTCACTGAGGTAAGAAAGCTTCTCTTCTTCTCAAGTGTATCATCATGGATGGTAAATGGATAATTAGGGGCATTGAGGATTATTTGTATGATGATAAGGGTTTTGTATCATAAAACTATTCATATGATTCAACATTTCATCTTTATTGTTTACCCACTATTAAAAGATAATGTGCAAAATGAAAATGTACAAAGATATAAAATAAATTTTACATAAGATCAATGTTCAAAATGATTTTATAAGAAAGACCAAACATTCCTATTTATAGGTTTTTATCTCGGGTGCTTTCATAGATAAGCAAAATTGGCAAAGAAAGGGATAGTACAACATTTGTACAATGAAAATCTTAAAAAAAAAAATCTCCGTTCATGATATTTATGCTTTGGGTCTCCTTGAGATTATGGAAGATGTAGTTTTTCTTTCATAAGTTTATCTAACAACAAATTTTTATGTTTGACTTAGCATGAGATATAATCATAACCACGTGCTCGCTTTATTGGTAACTTTCACTTTCTTTCAAAATACAAAGAACACTTGTTCTTTTTCATCATTTCTTTCTTGCTTGTGTGAAATTGTGCTCATTTTATGCTGTGAGGGGAAACAGTTACTTGAATTTCCGATCAAGAGAGTCACGGGGCTTACAAATGTAAGCCGCCTCTCTTGCCTACAAGATATTTGACTATTTACTGTCGTCCTGTAACTCATGCAAAAGCTGATTCTAGGAAGTAGAAGTGATAATATGCATTAAAGGAAGCTAACATGTGACTTGTAATGGCTCCTCAATTTGTGATGGTACAGGTTTGGCATTGTTAGCATTTACTACATCATGAATGCACAAATGGGTTGGAAAATGTAGCTTAAAAACATTTGTACTAGCAGATATTGTGTCCATAGTTAATGCTCTTAGTTTATAATAATTTAATGCATCGCCTGCATAAAAGTTTGTAAGACAAAAGCCAAACCTTATCCTCAAATGAAAAATGTGAGTAATGTCATGCAAGCCAAGCATCTGCTAATGCTTTTCTTGTGTGTTGGACAAGATATTTCTGACTTTGTCCCCTTTTTTGATTGCGCTAAATCTTTCCCAAGCACCTATCAGAGGCTGCTGACTTTCCCTTGGTTAATTCTGAAATCAGATATTCTGTTTGGATTGATTGACTTGCTTGTCTCTTTCAATGCCTGGTCTGCTTTTTATGAGCAGTGATGCTAATTGAATTGTTTCTCTTCTTTGATTTACCAGTCTACTAATTACTAATTGCAGATCTGCATGTCTGATCCGATCTCTTGCTTTTTCATTCTATTGATCATTCAATATAGACATCTTCATTGATGATTTAATCGTTCTATGGCTGAGAATTTAACCCCATTTGCTGGTTGATGATTCTGCTGATCTGCTTATTTTATCATCCAATATAGTGATTTAATTCCCCGTGGCTAATCCATGCCCTCCTTCAGACATTCTACATCCCTTTGCAAGGGGTAGCAACTTCCAATTTATAGGCACCTTTTCATATTCAAAATTGGGCACTCCATTAGGGAGGTCGGCCCTTACAAAATACAATCTTGTTTAATTTAAAACCATTTTTAACACCAAGATGGGGTAGGCTTGATTAACTAGAACGGATTTAATTTAATTTTTAAATTGGGTCTGCCCTTTGCTGGTAGTTATTATCATTACTATGTTTTCTAAAAATCTGGGTCGGCCCCTATCAATTCCTTTGCCCATTTTCTATTAATAGGTCTTTGGGGTTTGCTCTTTATGAAGGGGCATGAGAGTCCACCCTTCCCAAGATTGCTTGTCGTCAAGCAATGCCAATTTTAGTTTTGATTGAACCAACATTACGAGAATGTCATGGATATCTCTTTTAGTCAAAATTAGTTCATATCTCTTTTGATTCACTTTCATTATTCTTGTATTCTAAATCAACCAGAAAGAGTAATCATAGATATTCATGGAGTAGACATGCTGGAAACATATCAGGCATGAACCAAACGTGAAGAATACACAAAAACACGGAGCGTACAAATGAATATATGTAGACACGAAGCGTTCACGTGAATGCACTTATTGTTAGATCCTTCTTATTGACTAGAATGCATTCATTGATTCATTTTTACCTTGTAGGTAGGCAGGATTAAAGAAGAAAGAAAGAAGTATTTGGATCTGCAAAAGACAAGTGAATTGAAGGGTTTGCTAGGAGCTAGGAAAGGGGCCTAACCCCGCCTCACTACTCCCATGAGCCGGGAAGGGGGCCTAACCCCACCTTGCTGGTTATAAGCCACTTAGATCCAGAAAGAGGGCCTAACCCCACCCTTTGGCTCCTATGAGCTGAGAAGTGGGCCTATCTTGACCTTGCCGCTCGTAGCCACTTAGAGCCAGAAAGTGGGCCTAACCCCATCTTGCTGCTCGTAAGCCACTTAGAGCCAGAAAGTGGGTCTAAGCCCATCTTGCTGCTCCTAAGCATTTAGAGCCAGAAAGTGGACCTAACCCCACCTTTCTTCTCCCATATGCTCATAAATATGTCATAAACTTGCTCCAATATGCTTCAAACATTTGCTTATGAAATCACTTTGGATTTTCTCATAACCCTCTTTTACAAATTGCTATACATGTTGATGTTTTTTTTAGGCACAATCAAACACAGAATAAAATACCTAAAAGTATCTTATCCTCTCTTGAGCAAAGTCCTTCCAAATGCTAAACTATTTGATCAAGTGGAAGACTCCAAGGTTCCTAATGTCGGGTCGCGACTTGTGGATTGCTAATGTTGTGTAGCTTCGGTCAGATAATTCTGATCGTCGAAATCAAATGCTTAAGTGGCCAATTGGCCCTAAGCATTTGATAGTTGCTTTATCCTTGCGAGTTATGTTAAATTAGCTTATATGTATTGTCACTGAAGTATTTGTAATTGGTGATTGGATTTAATACTCATATATTAATATATATTACAAATGTATATATGTATCTATATATCTATATATACAATAATGTTTGTGATTTACATTATTGATATATATGTATATATAATATATACATACATTTTTGTAATAAAGAAAAAGCTGATTATTAAATATGTTTATTAAAACCAATAGGCGATATAATTGACTTGTTACATTTAATCGCTTGACAAACATTAGTCGACTTAAAGTCAAATTGGTTAATTATACCATCTTGCATCTTAGCGTATTGTCTTTAATGTTTATCAGTCTAACCCTCACGGGTTCGTGGAGACATGTCTCCGTAGAGACATGTCTCTACGTGGATGTTATTCCACGTAGAGGCATGCCTCCACTCCATTGTATATATGGTGTACAGCTGCGGTTAAGGGACAATATATAAATTGGAAATATTGAACCGACCGGCCTGCACAAAAAACGAACATTGCTGTTACATATTCATTGAAATACAAATCATAAATTCCGATTGTTGTTTCTTACTTGCTTATATTCAAAAGAGATCAAATCAATATATGATAAAAGAAGTACTTTGATAAATAAAATAACCCTTAGCATTCTCAAATCTGAGAAAATTAACATGGTATCAGAGTCAGTCTAAGGAAGATCATATCAGATTTAAATCAAGAATATAAATTATATTGAAATCACATATAAACTCCCCTATCTCTTACTTACCTCAAAATGGCAAATGGGGTTAGATTTGAGGACCGCCTTGAAGAGGCATCAAATTTCATTTCATGGAAATTTAGAATCACAACTACACTAAGAGAATAGGAATTAGAAACCCTTGTGCACAAAGATTCATCCATGCCAGAAGATGAAGATGAGCAAAGACTATGGATTAAAAACAATAACAAAACTATGAAGATACTGGTAGATGCAGTGAAAGGTCACATAGTGCCTATCATCTCCTAATTGGATATAGCAAGCAAAATGTTTTCAACATTGGAAAACATGTATGAAATTAACAACACCAACAGGGTACTATCCTTAAAACAAAAACTCCCCTATCTCTTACTTACCTCAAAATGGCAAATGGGGTTAGATTTGAGGACCGCCTTGAAGGGGCATCAAATTTCATTTCATGGAAATTTAGAATCACGACTACACTAAGAGAACGGGAATTAGAAACCCTTGTGCACAAAGATTCATCCATGCGAGAAGATGAAGATGAACAAAGACTATGGATTAAAAACAATAACAAAACTATGAAGATATTGGTAGATGTAGTGAAAGATCACATAGTGCCTATCATCTCCTAATTGGATACAACAAGCAAAATGTTTTCAACGTTGGAAAACATGTATGAAATTAACAACACTAGCAGGGTACTATCTTTAAAACAAAAACTCCCCTATCTCTTACTTACCTCAAAATGGCAAATGGGGTTTAGATTTGAGGACTGCCTTGAAGGGGCATCAAATTTCGTTTCATGGAAATTTAGAATCACGACTACACTAAGAGAAAAGGAATTAGAAACCCTCGTGCACAAAGATTCATCCATGCCAGAAGATGAAGATGAGAAAAGACTATGGATTAAAAACAATAACAAAACTATGAAGATATTGGTAGATGCAGTGAAAGATCACACAGTACCTATCATCTCCTAATTGGATACAACAAGCAAAATGTTTTCAACATTGGAAAACATGTATGAAATTAACAACACCAACAGGGTACTATCCTTAAAACAAAAACTTCATCATATAAAGATACATAAGGGTGAATCTATCACCTTATATTTCATGAGAATTACGGAATTAAAAGACCAACTCTCTACAATTGGTCATACCGCAGATAGTAAGGAGCTAACCTTGTTAGCACTAAATGGACTACCAGGATCATGGGAAGGATTCATACAAGGAATCAGTGTTCGTGCCGAACTACTTGATTTTGATAGATTAAAGACTGATTGCATCTAGGAGGAATCAAGACTTATTGTAAGGGGAGATAATCAAACCACTTCAAATGAAGACATTTGTGTTCTAAATTCTTCCTCACACAAAAAGGGAAAGAAAAGAAATTTTAAAGGGAAGAAGGAGAAAGAACCTAAAGGAAATAAAGGAAAATATTCTCACAAAAGGAAACGAGATATGACCAAAGTCCAATGTTTTAGATGTGATGAATATGGACACTATGCCATTAAGTGCCTAGACAGATTAAAGACTCAAGTCTCCATTGCAGAAGTTGGAAAATCAAGGGAAGATGAAAAATCAAAAAAGCTTGTATTCTACTCTACCTTTTCAAGTCAAGTTTCAACAAGCCCTAATACTTGGGTAATTGACAGTGGAGCATCCAGGCATATTACTGGATTCAAAGAACATCTTGATGACTTAAAAGAAAATTCAAATGAAGAAGTAACCATTAGGGATGATTCAAGCTACCCTGTGAAAGGGATTGAGACCTGCACCATAAATCTGAAATCAAGGATTTCTCTTCAACTCTCAGGAGTACTATATGTACCAGGGATAAAAAGAAATCTAGTCTCCATTTCAGCACTTGAAGACAATGGTTATAGAGTCATCTTCATGGAAGGAAAAGTCGTGGCTTGGCCAAAGAATTCAACCATAAAGAAAGCCTACACAATTGGAGTAAGGCATGGATGCCTTTATAAACTATGCACATCTCTCCCTCAAGCTTTGTTACATGAATCACCGGACTCAAATGAAATCTGGCACAGGAGGTTAGGGCATCTACATTTCCGAGCTCTTCCCACAATTGAAAAGTTGGTGATTGGTCTACCCAAATTAAAACAAAATCATGAAGGTATGTGCAAAGGATGTGCTCTTGGAAAGAACACAAAAGGTATGTTTCACTCCAATACTAGCAAAACTACAAATATATTAGAAATTGTTCATTCTGATTTATGTGGACCAATGTGTGTAACCTCCTTAGGAGGATTTTTATATTACATTTTTTTTGTTGATGACTATTCTAGGAAGACATGGATCTATTTCCTAAAATGTAAAGGGTCAGAAGGAATCCTTATGAGATTTGAGGAATTCAAAGCCCTTGTAGAAAATCTATCTTGTAAGAAAATAAAAATCTTAAGGATAGACAACGGGGGGGAATACACTTCAGAAATATTTAAGATTTTTTGTAAAAATGCTGGGATTAAGAGGGAGTACACTGTTCCCTACAACCCCCAACAAAATGGGGTAGCAGGAAGGAAAAATAGGTCTATTGTAGAAGCTACTAGAGCCATGATGTATGACCAAAATTTAAACACCTTCTAGCAGAAGCATCTAGCATTGTTGTATACATTCAAAATAGGAGCCCTAACTCTCTCCTAGATAATAAAACCTCCGAAGAAGCCTTCTCTGGAGTTAGGACCTGAGAAGCAGTATGGTTAAGGAAACTACTTGTGAGCCTGTTTGGTCAACCATTGAATCCTACTCTTGTTCATTGTGACAACCAGAGCTGTATAAAGCTATTTGTTAATCCAATATTTCATGATAGATCCAAACATATTGAGACTCCTTATCACTATGTTAGAGACATGGTTGAAAGGAATGCTATCCAGCTAAAATATGTGAGTACAGGCAAGCAGATTGCAGACATTCTCACCAAACTTTTGTCTAAAGCAAAGGTTGAGTACTTTCGTAAGAAACTTGGCATGGTTGAAAATGTAAGTTAAATTGAGAATGTAATTTTTGATCTGTTGTACTATCTCTTATTTGTCATGTGTGAAACTATATGACTATTTAATCTTTGTGTGACTTTCAAAGATGATGATTTTTCAAAGTTTCACTTATTTTGGTTAATACTGTAGAGTGACGACTTCACAGTACTCTAAACTCACTATTATGAATAGATATCATGAGACTTGATATCTGCAACTTTGTCATGATAGTTTGCATCTCTTCATGCATTATGATTGATATCACGAGACTTGATATCTTGAGAAATCATAATGATTGATATGATCATGGCGAATATTATGAGATGTAATATTCATGGATAGGCCATGACCTATATCCCCATGATAGGTATCATGCGACTTGATACTAGTGCACATATCATGGATCTTGGATACTCTTTGAGAACCATGACAAAATATCACAAGACGTGATATTTGTAGTTATGTCATGATTCTTTGATATCACGAGAAGGTGATGTCATTTGTTTGGGATAGAATTATTCCTCCCTAGCTAAGAGGGAGTGTTAATGTTTTGTAGCTTCGGTCAGATAATTCTGATCGTCGAAATCAAATGCTTAAGTGGCCAATTGGCCTTAAGCATTTGATAGTTGCTTTATCCTTGCGAGTTATGTTAAATTAGCTTATATGTATTGTCACTGAAGTATTTTTAATTGATGATTGGATTTAATACTCATATATTAATATATATTACAAATGTATATATGTGTCTATATATCTATATATACAATAATGTTTGTGATTTACATTATTGATATATATGTATATATAATATATACATACATTTTTGTAATAAAGAAAAAGCTGATTATTAAATATGTTTATTAAAACCAATAGTCGATATAATTGACTTGTTACATTTAATCGCTTGACAAACATTAGTCGACTTAAAGTCGAATTGGTTAATTATACCATTTTGCATCTTAGCGTATTGTCTTTAATGTTTATCGGTCTAACCCTCACGGGTTTGTGGAGACATGTCTCTACGTGGATGCTATTCCACATGGAGGCATGCCTCCACACCATTGTATATATGGTGTATAGCTGCGGTTAAGGGACAATATATAAATCGGAAATATTCAACCAGCCGGCCTACACTAAAAATGAACATTGCTGTTACATATTCATTAAAATACAAATCATAAATTCTGATTGCTGTTTCTTACTTGCTTATATTCAAAAGAGATCAAATCAATATATGATAAAAGTACTTTGATAAATAAAATAACCCTTAGCATTCTCAAATCTGATAAAATTAACCCATCTTGCTGCTCGTAAGTCATCCACCATCATCTCTTAAGAAAGTGGGCCCAAACCCATCTTGCTGCTCATAAGCCATTTAGAGCTAGAAAGTGGGCCTAACCCCACCTTTCTTCTCCCATATGCTCATAAATATGTCATAAACTTGCTTCAAACAGTTGCTTATGAAATCACTTTGGATTTTGTCATAACCCTCTTTTACAAATTGCTATACATTTTGTTGATGTTTTTTTTAGGCACAATCAAACACATAATAAAATACCCAAAAGTATCTTATCCCCTCTTGAGCAAAGTCCTCCCAAATGCTAAACTATTTGATCAAGTGGAAGACTCCAAGGTTCCTAATGTCGGGTCATGACTTGGGGATAAGCACAGCTGGTTGATGTGATTGTTGTTCCTCCAAGGGGCCTTACGCATATGCTTCTTAAGAGATGGATATCTTGACTTCAAGGAATGCTTTATGAATGATACGCAATGAAGCTCTTTCCTATTTACTACTTCTATTTCTAATGGTTGGATTAAAAAAATGCAAAAGCTGAGGGTTGAGAGAAACTAAGCTATGCCTAAGAATGCGAGGATGGCGGATGACTTTAGTGAAACTCAATTAGTCTTTGCTTAGACATGCAAGAACAACTCCACAAAGGCTAATGCGATCTTCTAAGGGTATTAGATGACTTTCAAATCATTACCAAACATAGACACCATAAATCAAATGCATATCAATGATTAGGTAACAATTGAACTAAAGCGCTTTCAAGGATTCCAATTGACCACACAAGACTAATTTGTAATCAACAAATTGCTAGTGGTATGGATTAGGAGTTTCACCATGAATCAACACAACATGCTATCATTCAACTTAAATACTTAAACTAATTCTGAAGATTGATTTGAGAAGATGAATAACCATGCAAGAAGCTTCAAGGATTGAATAGAAACACCACAAATTCAATGTCTTTATTTATCCAATAGCAAAATAGCAACAATTGTTCAAGTCCTCTTATCTCTCCTATTCTCTATATCTCTAATATCTCTTTCTCTAATCTTTCTAATCCCTTTACAAATGAAATGAGTGGGGTTTATATAGCACCCCCAAATACAATGAATGGCCAAGATCGAATGAAGATCAAGGGCTAAGACTTCGCCACCTAAACCCTAATTAGGGTTTGATACAATCAAAAACCTATCTAGATAAACATCATCAAAAATATCAGCCAATGAGAAAGTGACATCAACCTATCTAGATAAACATCATCAAAATTATCAGCCAATGAGAAAGTGACATCAATTGGCACAAATAACGAGGAAGCATCCTCCAATAAGAAAATGAATTGCCACATAGGATGACATCAAGCTGTCATCTAGAATTTTGTTCCCTTTTTCCTTTTCCTTTCTGGCATATTCAATGAACCTGGTCGTCATACATTCAATCTCAATTGTCGGAGCTGCTGGTAGGTTCTCAATTGCTCTTCTAAGTGGATGACTTCTTCAAAGGCTGTGACGATGGCAACATTCCATCCAGGCTTAAGATCTCTTGTCTTGCTAACCAGTACCATCAGTGCATGCACGTCATCTAATTGCTTCTCCATGATCAAACCATTTGTTCCATGGAAGATGACCTTTATTCTTTCTTCTAATTCGTTGGTGTCTATATGCATTCCGGGATCTATCTTCCTCTCAAGAATGATTTGTGTTACTTCTACAATCTTATCATGAATGAGGTGGATGGTTTCTTCAACCTGATTACACCCATTACTGATATCTTCAAAAATGACCTTCCTCATGCAAAGCAAGCTTGCCCAATGTAGAAAGCTCGGTGATGGCCCATCCTTCATTATTCTTTCCTTTATCAAAACTTGCCTAGATGTCTTCCTTATTTCTTGCAAGATTGGGACAGCGATGTCTCTAGTGTAGACAAGTATCAAATGCTTCCATGAGAGCTTGAGTTCTTCCAAGAACTTTTATAACTCTATCCAGTGTCTTCATCATGTCTCTTATGAATCTATTCGCCATCTTGAAGGATTTGTCTATCCATGCATCCATTAGTTGTGCTGAATTTCTTACCTTCTCCGCATGATCCATTGATTCTAGAGGAAGCAGTGGTGGCGGTGTAACTGATGCATCAAGTTGCCTCAACGGTTCCTTGAATTGCTGGAAGTAATTTCTCCATGCACTTACTTCTCTCTCCAGTTTCCTATTCTTTTCCACTTCCATCCTAAGCATATCATGCACTGTCTTTACCGAATCATTCATATTACCTAATGCTTGTTTAGTGGTAAGCGGACCCAAATTAATAGTTTCCATGTCATATTCATCCGCTGTGATTTCATCTTCAGATTTATCAACCATTGGGGTGACAATTTGTATCTTTCGAGAACCTGTATCATCCCTTATTACTTTAGACATTTTGGTCGCCTTCTTCCTCTCAATGATTTCTTGAGTCCGTTTTAGGAGACTATCCAAGTCACCTACTGGTTCTTCATCCACTGCTATCACCTCTTTGGCAGGCCTTTCTCTAAGCCATGCAGGGATAGATGATCTTCCTTCTCTCACTTGTGTTTCCTCAGGCAATTGCTTATCTCTAGGAGGGGAAGTTGTCTCATCGTTATCTTCTCCGTCATCTTCTTGACCTTGTGATAACTTTCCTTTATCTCGCCTTTCACTTTTGTCATTTTGAACTGTGAATTCCATGGATTCATTCACCTCATGACTCAAATCCTTATCAAGTCCCTTGTACTGATGGTCTTCATTTGGATTCATCTTTTCCTCATGCTTGGAAGAAGTATTAGAAGGATGACTAGAATTTAACTTAATGTCTCTTTCTTGATGATTCTTTTTCTCCATGATCGTCCTTTCTCTTTGAACCTTTAGAATGAGTTGATTGAGAAGCACTTCTGCTTGCACTTGCATCTTCTTCATCATCCACTCTTGTTTCTAAGTTAAATGTCATTGTCATATTTTGTTCCTTCAACTTTTGATGCTGGACATCTACCCATTGGCGTGTGTAGGCTAAGACTTGCTTCACCAAGTCTTTCAAATCTGTGACTTCCATCTCAACCCAATTGATCTTTATCTCTGTCTTCCTTTTTATAAGTGGGTTGGAGACACTTGCTCCTATCTTGTGCTTGATCGGCAACACTAAAGACTTTGCACTTCTGAATGAAGTTGAGAGGTAGTCTGGAGTGCATCCTTCTTTTCACCTCAAAATCATTTTAAGCATTCATCCAAAAGTCCTTCAACTGCCATATACGCTTTGTATTTCTTCCCAGCAACTCCCCTTATATTATCATAAGGATCAAAGTTATCCCTAGGAGCAAATGGTGTGAGTGAACAAAGAGATAATTCTTCTTTGGCACTGTCAGTTGCAAGTAGGGAGGGGCAAACTTCTATCGAATTTCCAAGTGAAATAGGGAAAGCAATGCTGGGCCCATGTTTATGCCTTTGTGCCTTGACATATGCTGCCAATTTCCTTACCACCTCAAGTAGCACCACCCTATCTGTCGGATAGTGTGGCAACATGTAAGGAGGGGAAGGGCATCCTTGAATTCTTATGTAGGTAAACTTCGGGAATTGAATGAACCACGCACCGAATTGTTTGATCAATGCTTGTGCTCCCAGAGACAACCGTTGATGAATTCCACCTTGTAGAATCCTTGTGATATGCATGACTAAGGCATCATTGACTCTTCTATAATGTTGCCTAGTCGGATGGTGTAACTGTGTATATGACTCACAAGCTCTTATTTCTCCAGGTCCTGTTCCAACTACACCTCTATACACCAATCCACCATACTCATAATTCCTAGCAAGAGAGTATATGACATAGGAGCTCATATAGAATGTCTTAGTGCGGACAAGCCTCCTCAGTTGTACAATTAGGCTATTGCTGATAAGTCTTGCCCAATTGATTGTATCCTTGCCATGAGTGACTGTCTCTATGAAGAAGAACATCCAATTCTCAAAGTAGAATGCTTGAGGTGCACCTATGACTCAATTGAGCAAAGTGAAGAAATCCCTGAATTCATCCTTGAAATCAACTGTATGTAACCTTCTGGGCATCTTGCTCATCTCGTGTAATGTCCCCAACTTCGTAATCTAAAGAAAACATATAAACAATGAATTTCAATGATTGATTTGAGGTATGTCTTATTTATCTATAGTGAAATTAGCCAAATTCACTTGAGATCATTTGTTATAAATAAGTCAATTCCCATATTCAATCCCTAATGGGATCGAGAGGACTAGCTACCATAGGATGCCCGTAGCGCTTATCAGGCCCAAGGGCGGTACACTCCCCCTTGGCCCAACAACCAGTAGCCCTTTGTCAACTGTAGTGGGTGGCCTACCTGACAGAGGCCTAGTTCCTGCTATCCCTGTTGCAGATGTATTCATTTTGTATGCCCGATATATATATATCTGTTAATAGATTATATTTGTATTCATTATATAATTCCCATTTATGTAAAAAATTGTATTTTACCTAAGTATGTGTAATTATAGTGAATTTACAACTACCAAAAATTTATGTACCTATGAATTAAATGTTACATATTTATAAGTACGAAACCTCATTCCTTTATTAAATATTATTGCAGATTTAAACAAGGGTCGTAAATGTCTTACCTGTGTCTCCTGTCGCTGCTTCCCTTTATCCCGTTTCCCGTGCGTCTCCTTTTTCTCCCCACCCTTACTCTCGGCTTGCGCTTGAAATACCCGTGGGAAGGGTATGTGAGCGGGTGCCTTTAGGGATCGTGGTTGCTGCGGTGAGTGGTGGTGACTGTTGGAGTCATCGCTCCTGCTCCAACCGCAACCTTTGGCGCTTCCATTAAAAGTCACCAGCGTTAAAAACATTGCGTCTTTTATGGTAATATGCCCTTATTACGGTATGCGTTTAATATAGTTTGTTTAGTAAATACTTTATATTGTATGTATTAGAGTTCCAATATTATCGTATTATTTCTTGGGTGATCTATATTGTCTATTAATATATATTTTTATGTTTATTTTATAATATATATTATATGATAAATATAACGTTTTATATTATGTATTAATATAATAATTTATATTGTATATTAATATTGCATTTGTATGATAGATATAATATTATATTATATTATGTATCTATATATTATGATAAAGCTCAATTAATAGTTAACATTAATAATTTAAAAATATGATCAATACATATATTAAAAATAAAACGAGGAGTCATTTCTCTCTTTCTTTTAAATAACGGAAAATATAAATGTTATCTTTTATTAAATAATTACAAAAATGTGGGGTTATGACAGCCCTCCCCACTCAAAATTTCTTGTCCTCAAGCAATCTGGGATTTAGATGATTAATGGTCTCATCTCCCTCCCATGTGGCATCTTCCCTAGGAAGGTTCTTCCATTTGACTAAATACTCCGTTATGGTCCTCCTTCTTAATTCTCTTTCTCGCTTGTCAAGGATAAGCTCAGGCTCCAAAATCAACTTCCCTTCATTATCAATTGGGGGTAGCTCGGTACAAGGGGAAATGTGTTGACCGAAAACCTTTTTTAGTCGGGATACATGAAATACATTGTGTATTTTACTGTGATCTGGTAGCTCCAATTCATAGGCCACTTCTCCTATCCTTCTCAAAATTTTATAAGGGCCATAGAATCGTGGTTTCAATTTCTCAGCTCCACTGATTTTAATGGATGTCTGCTTATAAGGCTGGAGCCTTAAGAATACCAAGTCTCCTACTTCAAAAGATCTTTCAATTCTTTTTTTGTCTGCATACATTTTCTGTTGATTTTGTGCTTGGTGAAGGTTATCTTTAAGGGCATTCATGATATCCGTGTTTTGCTGGAGGAAATCTTTTGCACCTGGTACATGACTTTCGGAGCGGATGAGATCCCCAAAGGATGTTGCTTCATACCCGTAGAGGGCTTTAAAGGGACTCATTCGAATGGACATATGATGGGTTGTGTTGTAACAATACTCTCCAAGATGCAGCCATTTTACCCAAGCATTCTGCTGACCTGAAACATAATTCCTTAGATAACCTTCTATCCATTTGTTTACGATTTCTGTTTGCCCATCTGTCTGTGGATGATATCTGGTACTTGGTGTTAACTCTGTCCCTACTAGTTTGAATAGTTCTTGCCAAAATATGCTAAGAAATCGTCTATCTCTGTCACTCACAATATTCTTGGGTAAACCGTGTAACTTGAAGATTTCTTTAAAGAAGATGTCGGCTACGTGAGATGCTCCGAAACTTGAAGGAATGGCCATAAAATGTGCATATTTTGTTAATCTGTCTACTACTACAAAAATACAATCTTTATTCTGTACCTTTGGGAGTCCTATTATGAAGTCCATGGATATACTCTCCCACTTTTGATTTGGGATGGGTAGTGGTTGGAGTAACCCCGAAGGAAAAGTGTGTTCTTCTTTATTTCTTTGACACACCATGCACTCTTGGGTATGCCTCAATACATCTTCCTTCAGCCCTTTCCATGAAAATCTTTCTCTGATCTGCTTGTAGGTCTTATAATACCCTTGATGACCTGCTAAAGGAAGGTCATGGTAAGTCTTTATAATGTCTACTTTCATATTGGATCCGGAGGGAATATAGATTCTGTTTTTGTAGAGGATGAGGTCATCAATTACCCGATAATTTTCATCTGTTTCTTTCCCATCTAGAATGTTGCTAGAGAATTCGTCTTTAGCATATTCGGTACTTAGAGCTGCTTTCCAATCTATAGATAGGACTGATAAAGACCCCAAGTAAGGTTTCCTTGAGAGAGCATCTGCCACAACATTATATTTCCCTTTCATATATTCTATGTCGAAATTATATGCCTGAAGTTTACTCACCCATTTCTGTTGTCTATCATTCAAATCTTTTTGATTGAGAAAGAACTTCAAGCTGTTATGATCAGTTTTAACTATAAACTTCCCACAGATCAAGTATTGTCTGAGCTTCTCTAATGCATGCATAATAGCTAGCATTTCTTTATCATAAACTGAATAGGTTCTTTCTGTGTCTCTAAGTTTCCTGCTTTCAAAGGCTATGGGATGTTTCTTTTGCATTAAGACAGCTCCAATGCCTTCTCCTGAGGCATCACAATAAAGCTCAAAAGGTGCTGAAAAGTCCGGAATTGCTAAGACCGGGCAAGAACTCATTACCTCTTTAAGTTTTTCAAATGCGGATTGGGCTTCATCTGACCATAAGAATGCTCCCTTCTTAGTTAAATTGGTTAAGGGAGAAGTTAGCTTTGAAAATCCTTTAACAAATCTTCTATAGTAACTGCATAAACCTAGGAAACCTCTAAGATGAGTGAGGGTTCGGGGCTTTGGCCAGTTTTTGATAGCTTCAATTTTTTCTTCATCCACCTTAACTCCATGGGTGCTGATCTTATGACCAAGGTACAAAATTTCTTCCATCCCAAACTCACATTTTGACATTTTGGCAAAAAGAGAATGTTGTTCAAGTAGACCCAAAATTTCATCTATATGTCTCAAGTGTGCTTCCCAAGTTTTGCTGTAAATCAATATATCATCAAAAAATACTAACAGGAACTTCCTTAACTGTCCCCTGAAGATGTGGTTCATGCATGACTGGAAGGTGGCAGGGGCATTTGTAAGGCCAAATGGAAGGACCAAAAACTCAAAGTGGCCATAATGGCATCGGAAAGCTGTTTGGGAACATCTTCCTTCCTCAATCTTATTTGATGGTATCCTGATCTCAAATCTATTTTTGAGAAGTATACTGCTCCATGTAATTCATCTATAAGTTTGTCCACCCTAGGGATGGGGTATCGGTTTTTTATAGTCTTCTTATTGAGTGCTCTATAGTCGATGCACATCCGCATGGTCCCATCCTTCTTTTTCACCAGTACAACGAAGGAGGTGAAAGGGCTGGAGCTAGGTTGAATGTGCCCCATTTCTAGAAGCTCTTTGATAGCTTTCTCAATTTCTTCCTTATAGCCCCTTGGGTGGCGATAAGGGGTGGAGATTACTGGCTTTGCACCTTCTTCAAGTTCAATAGTGTGTTCAAACCCCCTCTTGGGTGGCAGTCCCTTTGGGATGTCTTCAAACACCCTTTTATGTTTTCTAATAATGGGTTTAATATCAACATGAATGGCTTCCCCTTGGTTTGAATTTTGGTCTAGTATCAAGCATTGGGCAGCCCACTCTCCTTGATTACGTCTAAAAATCCTTTCCATTCTTTTGGAGGTTACCATTCTGGTTGTGCCATCATGCAACCCTTTGATTAACACTTCCTGTCCATTTTGAGTAAAACATAGTTCTAATTTGGGGTGATCGAGATAGAAGGAATGTATCCAAGGAATTCCTAGGATTACATCTGAATCCCCTAACTCGACCACATAGAAATCTTCTTTGGTAGGGTATTTCCCTAATGTTATGTTTAATTGAAGGATTTTTTTGTTACATGAGAAAGTGGATCCATCTGCAAGGGCTACTTGGAAACCCTTAAACTCTTGTGTTGTCAGCTTTAACCTTATAACCAAGCTTTTATCAATAAAGTTGTGGGTAGCCCCGCTATCCAGTAGTGCAATTACTCTCTGCCCTTTGATCGCACTTTTGATTCTAAAGGGATGGTGTTTTGAGGCTACGGAAATTGCTGCTAATGATACTTGTACATCTTCGGTAAGTTTTTCCCTTTTGCTTGGGGGTTCATTGAATTCTTCTTCTTCATCACTAGATAAGGCTTCCAAGTTGTGGGCTTGGTTCTTTCTCCCACATATGTGACCTGGTTGCCACTTTTCTTTGCACTTAAAACACAGATTTTTTCTTCTAAGCATATCTCTTTCATTTCCCTCTTTGCAATTGTGACCACGTTCCCATTTCTCATGACAATGGTAACATACGTTCTTTCTCTTAAGTTCTTCTCTTTCTTTAAAGGTGTTTCCCTTCTTAGGCCATCCTTTAGTATGTGTATTTTTAGCGAATGTTTTGGAGGGTTTCTCCCAAGTTGAAGTGTCTTCTAGGCCCAAAGCTTTATCTATGGCATCTTCTAGGGTAGGAGTTTTCAATGCTCTCATCAATCCTTTAATGGAGTCTTTGAGTCCCTCCACAAAAAGATAGGTGAGCCTGTCCTCATCCACTCCTGAGACCCCTTACGGAAATTTTTTGAAATTCAGTGATGTATTCTTCCACTATTCCCCTTTGTCTTAAGAGGGTTAATTCTTTGAAATCATTTTGTGGGTGTTTCCTCTCAAATCTCTTAATGAGTTTCTGAGTGAACTCGTCATATGTTGTTATACCATCATGACCTTGTGTGAGGGTGCCATGATACCACCACTCATGGGCTAAACCTTCTAGGTGTAAAATGGCAAATTGGACTGCATCATCTTCTGTCATGGGGCTGAGATTTAAATATGTATTAAGTTTTTGTATCCATGCTTGGGCTGATATTTTTTCGGAGCCATCAAAGTTAGGTATTGATAGTTTATTTACTTTGTGTTTTAGATCCCTGCTGAATGGTTTTCTTCTAGGGGTCTCATTTTTCTTTGCTTCACAAAACTCCTTAAAAGATACAACCTCTTACTTTTGGGCCTAATCTAGCATAGGCCATGGCCTTTTTTTCTGTGTTATTCATGGAGGAGTTATTTGTTTCTTCCCTATTATTTCCCTCTCTAGGTAGGAAATTGGGTTTTTGTATCCTGGAGCTAGAAGATGTATTATGAGTGTTTTCAGAATGATTAGAGTTTTCTTCTCTGCCATTGGAATGATTTCTAAGAGTATTCATGGTGGTATTCATATCTTGTAAGGCTTGAAGCAAAGCCTGACTTGTTTTTTCATTTTGCTCTATTAGAGCTTGAGTTTTTCTATCATTGTTTTCCATGAATGTTTTAAGTTCATTTTCCAATGGTTCACCCATGTGGTTACTACTTCCTCTGGTTCTCCTTTGATAAGTTTGCATTAACAACACTTAACAGGATGGCAGAATCAGGCTCTGATACCAATTGTAATGTCCCCAACTTCGTAATCTAAAGAAAACATATAAACAATGAATTTCAATGATTGATTTGAGGTATGTCTTATTTATCTATAGTGAAATTAGCCAAATTCACTTGAGATCATTTGTTATAAATAAGTCAATTCCCATATTCAATCCCTAGTGGGATCGAGAGGACTAGCTACCATAGGATGCCCGTAGCGCTTATCAGGCCCAAGGGCGGTACACTCCCCCTTGGCCCAACTACCAGTAGCCCTTTGTCAACTGTAGTGGGTGGCCTACCTGACAGAGGCCTAGTTCCTGTTATCCCTGTTGCCTAATTCCTCATCTATCACACTAGGTTTGGATATACAATTGATTTATTCATCATCTTGGTAATATCTTAATTTCTTCCTACTTATCCTTAATTGAATAATGCTGTGTATTCCTCAAATTATAGTTGTAATCTACTTATTACTTTAGCATATGCAGATGTATTCATTTTGTATGCCCGATATATATATATATATATATATATATATATATATATATATATATATATATGTTAATAGATTATATTTGTATTCATCATATAATTCCCATTTATGTAAAAAATTGTATTTTACCTAAGTATATGTAATTATAGTGAATTTACAACTATCAAAAATTTATGTACCTATGAATTAAATGTTACCTATTTATAAGTACGAAACCTCATTCCTTTATTAAATATTATTGCAGATTTAAACAAGGGTCGTAAATGTCTTACCTGTGTCTCCTGCCGCTGCTTCCCTTTATCCCGTTTCCCGTGCGTCTCCTTTTTCTCCCCACCCTTACTCTCGGCTTGCGCTTGAAATACCCATGGGAAGGGTATGTGAGCGGGTGCCTTTAGGGACCGTGGCTGCTGCGGTGAGTGGTGGTGACTGTTGGAGTCACCGCTCCTGCTCCAGCCGCAACCTTTGGCGCTTCCATTAAAAGTCACCAGCGTTTAAAACATTGCGTCTTTTATGGTAATATGCCCTTATTACGGTATGCGTTTAATATAGTTTGTTTAGTAAATACTTTATATTGTATGTATTAGAGTTCCAATATTATCGTATTATTTCTTGGGTGATCTATATTGTCTATTAATATATATTTTTATGTTTATTTTATAATATATATTATATGATAAATATAACGTTTTATATTATGTATTAATATAATAATTTATATTGTATATTAATATTGCATTTGTATGATAGATATAATATTATATTATATTATGTATCTATATATTATGATAAAGCTCAATTAATAGTTAACATTAATAATTTAAAAATATGATCAATACATATATTAAAAATAAAACGAGGAGTCATTTCTCTCTTTCTTTTAAATAACGGAAAATATAAATGTTATCTTTTATTAAATAATTACAAAAATGTGGGGTTATGACATCTCGAGTCTACTCTTCAATAGCCAATACTTGTTGATGACTCCCAAACATGTTTCCGGATCATCCTCATAAATTGCCTTAGCTCCTTCTATGATATTATAGATCATGCCTTCCGGCTCAGATAGGTGGAAGGCTTCACTGATAGCTACTTCTGAAAGGTAGGCAAGCACTCTTCCATTGGGTGCCACTATAGTCCTTGTTTGGGAATCATAGTGCTCGGCACATTTGACCATCAATTCTATACATTGGACGGCGGGAGGGAAGCCAACCGCCATGATGATTCCAGTATCCATCATCTTCTTTGCTGTCGCTGTGGCTTTGCTTGTATATGATGAGCTTCAGATTCTCTTGAAATCAAATTTTCCAAGGTTGGTATCTCCCACATTGCTCCAACGGGAGGTGATCTTAGTCTCCATCACTTCACCCTTTTTATCTTCCTTGATAAGTGCTTGATGTGTGGCGGATCCACAAATTTTTGGCACTGCCATTCTTCATCTAAGAGAGTTGTCTAAGTTAGGGTTACGGTGGAGAGCATGCAAATTATTGATTCAAAGCCCATAAGACCTTAGAAATGACAATAGATGGCTATAATATTGACTGAAATCTATCTTAAGCCTCAGCAAATCTGAAAATGCATGATTTAGTATCACTAATTTCCTTATTTCAGTATGCCTATCTTCACTTTACCTACTAAATTTATGACATGAAAGAGGTCTAATTTTTAAAAATGATAAAAAATTAGCATAAATCAGACCTGCACCAATTGTTCATTGCACATACCTCTGATTTTTAATGATTTTCACCTTAGTTTGATGCTCCCAATCAAAGATATGTCTGCAAATGTTTGTGTATTTTGCTGATGCTGAAGGTGGATCAATGAATCTGCCTTACACTTGATCAAATTTGCCCCTTTTGATGGCTGAATTTGCTATCTTTATGCTGGAATTCGCTTCTCCTGTGAGTAAATCTG
Organism: Cryptomeria japonica; assembly: GCF_030272615.1. Classification (NCBI taxonomy): domain Eukaryota; kingdom Viridiplantae; phylum Streptophyta; class Pinopsida; order Cupressales; family Cupressaceae; genus Cryptomeria; species Cryptomeria japonica. The sequence goes on along the minus strand of NC_081415.1, from coordinate 277,823,498 downwards.
CTCCTTTGCTGAGTAAGTTCGCTTCCCTTGTTGATTAGATTCGCTACCTCTGCTCTTAAAGTTTGCTGTTCTGCTATTTGGAAGGAGAATGTTTAGATTTTATGATCAAATGAGTGAATTAACCTAGCATTTATATGTGTTGGAAGGAAAGGATGTGTCTTTTGGATCATAGGCCGACCTCCCAAGGCTCTAAAAAAAAATTTGATTTTGTTTCCCTAGATGGCCGACTTGCTTGGCATTCAAACCTTTTCTTTTCAAATTTAAATTTTGGTGCCAAAATGTGTTAGCTTGTGATGGTGTGCATGGTTATCGAGGAAATCGCTCCCTTTCATTGGCAAAGGAAGTGAGCGAATTTCCTCATTCAACCATTCCGGATTGGCTGAGGGAAAGAATAAAAGCCAAGGCCCCCAAGGAGGCCTGTTCCGAAGAGGTCACTGTAGCAATTCTGGAGAGGGTGAATGAGCCCACTATAACTAAACCACCCAAGCCCGCCAGAAAGTTTTCTCTAATTCAGAGAGACAGTGCAGGGTTCGGGACAATCCAGGTAGCGGTGCCCAAAGAAGGAAAGACTAGGGACAATGTCGCCGCAGATGATTACAAGATTACCACCATAGAGCTGGGTAAGCCCACCCAGGACCAAGAGGTCCAGTATTTTGATGACTCTTGCAACGCTCTGAGGGCAAGTCTAGCCCATGAAAAAGAAAAGAGGAAGAAGGTTGAAGAAGAGAACCAGCAGTGGAGAAAGTACGTTCTCCATCTTACCAAACCACTCAACTGTGAGATCTCGGTTACTCCGTCACAGCCTCTTCAGCAGGGATCGATGAAGGATTATGATGATATGAAGGGCTCGTACACTCAAGCAAAGGAGTGGATTTCAGATGCTTCGGCGTGTGCTGACATACTGGTAGAGAATTTAGTATCAGCACATGAGTCAGCCTGTTCACTGATCAATCCTATCCAGGATCTAGCCACCAATTGGGAGGATGTGGATGAAATTCAGAATGAAATACTCCCACATCTGAAGGTTATCTTAGAATGAAATTCAGAATGAGCAATTGAATTGATAGGGGTATCAAATCAGCCAACCACAATCAATGGCTATAGCTTCCCCCCATTATATGATAGTGTTCTAGTAGAAGGGACTAGGGAAGTGCAAGCGTCCCAACATCTCGATCATATGCCCAACCCATCGAAGATTGCACCGGCTTTGTGTAGTTGTCCCTAGTGTGGTGAAGCAAGGTTTGGTTTCTCGAGAGCATCCAGTTGATACCGTCTCCAGAGTTCATAGGATTAGATTAGCCTTCCTAAACCCTATCCTTTTTCCCTTTTTTGAAAGTGTAAATCCCCGGAAAATTCCAAAACAAAAAAGAAGAGCCTAAAATTGCTAAATCCATCTAAGTCCAACAGTTCAAGACAGTTGTTAAATGTAAGTCCCCCTTGAGATTTTCAGCATACACTACCCAAGAAGCTATTCCACTAAAGTCGCTTGTTCGCACATATAGACCTTGGAATCAGTAGTGATTTTTCAGGAGAGGATAGAATACCTTCGGGTATCCTATTCTAATGTTTGGTAGATGATAAAACAGACACCAACAGAAGCCAATTGGGATCGTGAATGGATTGAACGAGCTAAGAGAGGCTCTCACCCGGGAGCTTCATCATCAGAGCCTTCTAGCATGTCATTGTCTACAATTGATTTTTTGGAATTTTTTACTTAGTTTATAGGTTGACTTTGTACAAAGTCACAAACTATATTGTAATCGACATTTTGACATCTATCACCATCTAGATATTATTTATGTTGTGGTATGTTTTTGTGCAATGTAATTAGCGATATGAATATAAACAACGAAAATCTATTTTCTACAATTCATGTGTTGAAGTGTCTATTTCATTTGCCTACAATATCTCTATGCTATGGAAATGCCCTTAAATATAAAAAAGTAGTTTTTGATTATTTTTCTGCAATTTTTTACGTTTTTTTGTAAATCCGATTTTTCCTTTTTTTTCAAAAAATCATGTACTTATGTTTTGCCGATTAATACCCCAAATGATTAATGCTTCTTTTTTATATGGCATAATCTACTTATTGCCACACTACCAAAAATTCCTACACCAGCCGCCAATTATAGGGCATGATATTCTAACAAAATTCATGCTTTCAGTAATAGTGTATGAGAGTCTATAGTGCCCTATATGGCACTTACAGAGAACAAGCTTGTCGCATCTAAAACATATAAACTAAACAAACCATACTAACATAATACCGGAAGTAAAAACTAGACTAGGCCTTATCTGAGGAGGAGCCCCCAGGTGCTGGACCTCGCTTTTTGCCCTTACCTTTCGCCTTCAGCATGCTCTAATCATCATAAACACAATCCCGATGAGGGGGAAGGGGTTGCTTGGCAGCACGAATTCCCTCCCTCTGAAGATCATTCTGGTTGGGCCTATCATGACGCTTCTTCATATGGTGCTGCGGGACCTCCAAAATTTCCTCCTCTTTGGATTCAGCCAACTCAGGGGACCAAGGCATATATCCTTCAGCAATCATATACTCCTTCCACCAGTTACCATCGGGAGATGCTTTATGACCTAGCCACATTTGCAGGAATTCAATATTTCTTGCAATGCTCGACTTCCTTTCTTCAAAGGCTGCCTCATCTTTGATAATGAGAATAGGCTGTTTAGGGATTTGGTGCCCAATTTCCCTCGAAACCCTTGCCCATCTCTAACCATGTAATCTTCAGGATACAAGGCCTTCATTTCCTCATCAACATTATCCACTACTAGATTAAGGTCGCCCAAGATCTCCTTTAGAAAGAGAGCTCGACAAAGCAGAGAAGCTTCAAATTTTTTCAAACCCATCACTAGGAGGATGGAGACAAATATTGTTGGGATGTTAGTCTTCACCTGATAGCAGTGTTCTATCTCAATGAAATTGTCCCCCCAATATTTTCCTTACCACCCTATTAACAAGGTCATCCTCTGATTCCAGTATCTCCCCCCACCTCTTATCCTTAATGGGCCCAAGGAAAGATATTTGCCAATTTTCCGAAAGCAAGCACAGAGTGGACTCCATGAAACCATATGATTCTGAGCAAGCAAATTCTTCTACAAGCTTCTATCATAAGTCGGATATAAAAGCTCTCCGGGAGGAAGGACACTGTCTCACAGTGATGATAACAATCTCGAGGCGATCATACACATGTGGAACCTTTACCAACTTGCTAATATTAAAAACCGAGCCCACATGGAAATCAATCCGCGATCTATTGGGAATGATTACTATGTACATCACATTGAATGTGATTTTCAAATCAAGCCCTGGCAATGTCATATCGATTTAATGATATTAGAATCACGTCCACATTATGTGGCAAAGGGAGCTGAAGTGGCTGCCACATTATCCATAACTAAATTCTCACCATCCGCACCTCGATTGGCTAGATTGTTAGCTAATCTATTGGCCTCCCAATAAATATGATTTATTGTAAAGTCTTGATCAAGTCCATTATTTCAAGAGCACCATCAACAAGACCTTCTGAGTTTCCAGGTTAGGGATAGCTCGTGTTTTGACTGCATTAAAGATAATAGCCAAGTCTCGTTCAATTTCCACCTTTGAGATGCCTAGTTGCTTACATAGTAAGAGACCTTCAATCAGGCCTTGGAATTCAGCAAAATTATTGGTGGCTTGACCTAGCAATAATTTTTTTCTCCCATGAATGAGTGATGCAGCCCGCCCCAGACATTCTTGGATTACCTCTAGAGGCTCCATCGAAAATGAGCTTATACCAACCATGCTTTGGTTCAAACCACACACAAAACTTCCTCACTGGATGCTTGTCCTCACTACTTTTACCAAAGAAGTGGGGAATACTAAGACCTTGCCAATTCTTCCTCATTAGATTGTCCCATTCCGAGAATTTGCAGTCTTTCCTAACATGCTTCCAATTTTTACTATTTACCACTTCCACAATGGCATCCTCTATCTTGCTAAGGAGCCTATCAACTTCTAGCTCTTTATCCTTAAAAATTCTTATGTTCCTCTCCTTCCACAACTCGCATATTGAAATTGAGGGGCTACTAATCCAAAGGTTTCCAAACAAACTTGATTTATAGATAATTGGCCAACCATCAAACCATTGGAGAATGCTTGAGGACAGTGCAGTTGACCATCCTAGATTGTTAATGAGACAATCCCAACAATATTGGGCATATGGGCAAGTTAGCAATAGATGATCAGGGTTTTCTTTTGCCTTTTTGCATAAAACACACCTTGATGGTCCTGAAAAGCCAATTCTCTTAAAGTGATCAGAGGTTAGTATCCTACATTGGATGGCAGCCCGGGCAAAGGCTCCTGCTTTAGGTAAGCATAGCTTGTCCCAACTGAGAGAGGTTGGCAAGTTATCTCTGATCTGTTGAGCCTCCTTGTATATCACTTGAAAACCATCCTTGAGTTTGTTGATGTGTTTTTTATGCACAATCAAACACAGAATAAAATACCAAGGTATCTTATCCTCTCTTGAACAAAGTCTCTCAAATGATATTGCTTCACGATCAAATGAGACAACTCCAAGGTTCCTAACATGTCGGGTCATGACGTGTGGATAAGCACAATTGGTCGTTGTGATTGTTGTTCCTCCAAGGGGCCTTACGTTGAATATGAATACTCGAGTTGCTGGAACTTTTATTCTATCTACTTGCGCGGAGAATTAAAAAATAGGCAAAAGACATAGGGTTTGAGAAGATTACACTACTCCTAAGAATGCAAGAGACTGTTTGCCCTCTCGGGTGAATAACTTAAAGCACACAGATAAAGCACGTAATGCAAAATAATAATGCCATAGATATCAGATGCAATATATCAGATGTTATTCCATTCAAGTGTTTCTTCACAAGTTACATTCGGAAGTATATAAAGATACCGAGGGGGTGCGAGCGCCAACCGTCGCACCACAACTGCCACCCCTCGGTTGCCAACTAACCAACACAATTACAACTTAATTAACTAGTTTTATTTCCGTGTACAATATTGCCGCCAACATCATCCCCCCCAAAAGAAAAGAAGTCGTCTCCAGACGACTTAACACAAAATAGAGATGACATTAAACAGAACTACTGACGCCAGTTGAGCCCGGAACGTATACACTTGTTGCGTCCTCACCTGAAAACCCTTTTCTGCTACCATCCGATGCTCAAGTGCAGATTTCACCATTATTGCTTCTTTTGACATCAAAGTCCTCCTGTGCCTAAACCAAACTTGTCTGCAAAACACGCGTTTCAGTCTCAGCCTCCACCAATTGCTACTCAAATGATATTGTCTCCCTAGCCAATTTGTCCTTGATAGCCACCCGGGCTGCCCTCTCGGCATCCTCCTGGGTACGCTGAGCTACGTCTCACGCTAGTACTGCCTCCAACCTGGTGGTTAGCTCGTCCCGAGCCCTCTCTGCATCCACCAAGACAACCTCACGTCCAGTCGAGACATACTCCAAGTTCCTCAAAGCGTACCATTCCTGCCTGGAGGTGGCCACAACCCGCTGGCACAAAGGCTAGGAGACACCTCAAATCCTCCATCACACTCCCCAAAGGCTAATAACTGAACTGAATAACTCCCTGGTGTCATACAACTTCGCGTTCTTGCAATGCCTTCCCTCAAACTCTGTTTGTTCGCAACCTCCAAATCCGTCTCCCTCTACAGCTTATGGCTTCGCTGCCAATGCTTAGCTGCAGGCTTCTTTCTCACAATACGGGACAACCCAACACTTACCGTGCCTTCTCTGATGCCCTTCGCCCAACTCAAAAAGTGTATTATAGGTCAAAAATAAACTGGGTGTCTGGGGCAGTGCCCCCAGCAGGGTCGAGGGGCAGCGCCCCAACAGGGTTGAGGGGCAGCGCATCATTTCTGTGATATTTTAAGATGTCAAAACCCTTCTTCTCCACTCTAATATTTTCAGCGTCCTGGCTCTAGATGTCATTGAAAAATCTTTTTCACTTTGGTCGTCGTCGTCGTCGTTTTTTTTTTTTTTGTCCACTATAATGTCCGCGATGGCACCCCGGCCATACAACCTCCCCGTATGGTCAACAACAGCACTGACACCTCCAATCATACGACCACCTTCCCGTGCGGTCAACACCCCTCCACCGTTCGGCTGTGTTTGTTTGTGCGGTGTTGTGCGCGTCTCTCCTTTTTTTTTTTCTCTTCATCCGTTTTTTGGCGTGGTGCGGGGTTTCCTTCTCCTTCTTTTTCCTTGCGTGGGCTGCATGGTGCGGGGGTTTGTTTTAAGTGCGGCGTGCGGGTGTCCACTGCACGGTGGCATCCACCGCCGGTGGCCCCATCGTCGGTGTGACCACCGCACGGTGGTTCCACCGCCGGTGTGGTCACCGTACGGTGGCCCCATGACTTCTTTTTTTTCTTTTTTTCTTTTTTTTCCCACGCCATACGATCACCTAGCGTACAAGTTGTTTTTTTTGTTTAGTTGTCCAGATTCGGCTCGGGTTTCGTGCCTCCGAAATTGCCTTTTCTCGGTTTGCCTTGCTCAAGGGTCTCCCGCTGTGGTTCTGTGCCTCTCAAGTCACCTGCCCGGCCTCTCGAGTCCCCTTCCATCCTCTCGGGTCCCCCTCCGGGCTCTCGGGTGCCCTTCTGGCCTCTCGGGTCCCCTGGGTGCTTCACGTGGTAGGGTTTCAATTTGGACCCGTTGGTGGCAAGTCTATTTGCAATGGCCATCTGAAGACCTAGAACCACAAATTCTACAGGGACCACGGTCTCATTCCCGTACATAAGAAGAAGAAGAAGAATAAAGATTTTGAAAGCTGCGGCCTTCCACACAGGGTTCCAATCATTGCCGACACAATTGATCTTCAGATTATCTACGTCACCGAGGTTTGGGGCATCTCCCTTCCAATATTCTATGTATTCTGGCAGGTACACCTCCTCTGTTACAAGAGAATTTTCAATTCTGCTCCAGGTAGCCATCCAGACCTACATCCGATGAGAGGTGGCGAAGGCGGAAATCCCACCAAGTGCCATGTGGACAGCGCTGGAGGTTAGCCCGGCCGTAAACCGGTTGATGAACCACCTCCCCCGGTTGCTTGCACAGGCATTGCTGGCACAACAGGCTCGCCTGGAGGAGATTGCCCAGGAAGAGTGACGCCAACAAATCCTTCAACACTATAAAGAAAACAGCCGACGAGAAACCGAACGAGATGGCGCCAGGCCAGGAGGGAATTAAACCTTGAACTTTTTATTTTCAAATAAAAGTGTCATTGACATGAGTTGTATTGGAGGAAATGAATTAATAGAGACATGTTTTGATTTATGTATTGTGAAAATGGAAATGTGCGACAATTAATGCCCAACCTATTGAATAAAGATAGAAATAAAAAAGCAGAAACGGACGAGTGGGAGGCCGCACAGAGGGCCTTGGTTCTGGAGCAGCGAGTAGAACGGAGACGGAGGCTGAGGCAACTTGCCGAAGGACGACCCGAGGGGAACCAAGGAGGTGTCACGGAGGGTGCAAAAGCCGACGGAAATTTCTACGCGTCGCCAGAACACCATAGGGTGTGGAGCCACGAAGAGTTTTTGGAGGAAACAAGGTTAAGGAGAGATCTAGTCGAAGAGACCCGGGATCGGTTCAGAAACTTATCCCTTACACCACAAAGTGAGGATCATCAAAGGGAGCCAGGAGTGGGCGCGGGTGACAACGAAGGGGAGGATAACCATACGGTAGGTGCCACACTTGGCAGGCAAAACACTGTACCTCCAGTCACCCACGCAGGACACACCACCGACACCGGAGGGACCGGAGGGAGTGGCGCAGGGGACCAGACACAGCCACAACCACCTCCAGGAAGATGACCCCCATCGATGGGGAGTAAACAGAAATTGCCGAAGTTCAATGGCGACGGGAAGGAAGATCCCGTCCGCCATTGTCGAACGTGCGAAACCATATGGTCAACGAACGGTGTTACCGTCCAAGATGAATGGGTAACACAATTCCCAGCAACCTTGAGAGGAGTGGCCATAGACTAGTACTCAAATATGGACAATGCCAAAGTCGACACGTGGCCCGACCTGAAGGAGGAGTTTGGGATAGAGTTCCACCTCCTGAGAGATGACAACGAAATAGTCGCTGAGATATATGGAACAAAGCAGAACAAGAACGAGACTGTCCGAGCCTATAGTCGGCAGCTGAAGGAACTATTGGGAAAAATGGAGAGTCAACCAGCAGATGGGTTGAAAAAGCGATGGTTTGTGGAGGGACTAAAGCATTCCCTCCGAAAGAAGATGAAAATCGTTCCACCTACATCGTACGAAGACGCATACAATAGAGGGATGGATCTCGAGAGCAAGACAAAGACATCGAAGAAAAAGGAGGAGGAGGATAGCTCGTCCGAGGAGGATGACTCGTCACAGGAAAGCAGTAGCGACAGTGAGGCTGGCAAACGGGTGCAAGCGCTCCAGAAAGACATGGAGCGAATGAGGAGGGAATTCAAAACAATGAGAAGCACCGGTCGGACCAAAGGGGACATATGGTGCACTGAGTGCAAAGAGGAGGGGCACACAAAGGGTACTTGCCCAAAGAAGGCATTCTGCGAGATTTGCCAAGTGATGGGACACTCCACCAAGGAGTGCCCATACAACATGAAAACCCGGAATACGCAAATGAACCAGGTGTTGTTCACAGAGCAGACCACAACTGCCACCCCTCGGTTGCCAACTAACCAACACAATTACAACTTAATCAACTAGTTTTATTTCCATGTACAATATTGCCGCCAACAGAGACAATGAACGATTAGGTGGAATTCAACTAAGTTCTGCTTCACCATCAATAAACAACTCCACAAAACTAGTGCGATCTCCTAAGGAAGGTAAAATTGATGTTCAAATCACTATCAACAACAAGGATACCATCAAGGTGACACATATCAAAGTGTGAATAGCAATTGAAGTTAAGCTTATGTGAGGATTCTAGTTGACCACACAAGGCAAACTTACAATCAACAAATTGCTAGTGCTATGGAAATAAGAATTCCACCATTGATCATGCACAAAGATCTTCCATTCATCTAAACAACATGAAAATGAATTGAGAAGTAAAGACCATGCAATTTGTTCAAATAACAAATCAAACTCACCATAACTTCAATGAAATCAGTTGCCCTTTACAACAAAGTTTTGGCAACAATCTTTGCCTTCCCCTAATCTAACTTCTATTCTAATTACCAACTACTAACTATTCTACTATTAACCTTCACAAATGAGGAGAGTGAGCTTTTTATAGATAGCTCTTTACAATAGTTGGCTCAGACTGACTTGAGATCAATGGCCGAGATTACAAGATGAAAACCCTAATTAGGGTTTGTTATAACAAACTTCCTTCTAGCCAATAAGATCATTACAATGGATTGGACACATGCCCATTTTGATTTCTAACCAATGAGAGAATAGGTTAGGTACATAAAATAATACTTGATGAGGCGGCATGTGTCACTTGCTCCACCATGAGATGCATCAGGTTTATTGAACTTGAACTTGCTGATGTGGGAGTAACTTGATTGGCTTGAATGCGAATAGGATGCCACATCAGCCTCTTTTGAAACTATCTTCATTCCTTGATCACGTTCACTCATCTTTGCTCTAACTTAGAAATTTTACTTCTTGTGATGCATTCCCAACTTCAACCTTTGAATCTTGAAGTACTTTCTTCCTTAGCCTTCTTTGATCTTGAACTTCTTTGCCTTGGACTTGGAACTTGAACTCCTTGATCCTGAAATGTATAGCTTGATGTAGTTCTTGATTTTATTATCATCCTCACGTCACAAACTTACCTTATCCTTGATGTACTTGAATGGTGGAACAAGTTGCAAAGGTGTAACTTGATATCTCTTTCATTGATTTCCTTGATCTTCTTTATTGCAATTGACTCCTCATGTTCTTGATGGATTCCATCTTGAAGTACTTAGACTTGTCAATTCTTTGTATTGCAGTGTTGAAAATGTGGGGTGTAGGTGTCACTTTTCTCCTAGTCTTGAAGTCTTGATGTTGCCTTGGAATGAATCCTTGATGTCACAACTTCTTCACTCCTTTGGAATTCCTTCTTTGTGATTCCCTTCATGTTGTTGATTCTTTCATCCACGTCCTTGAATAGCTGGATCATGTCCTTGTATTAGTGAATCCTTTCCATGCCCTTGAGGTGTCCCTTGTGAAGTTCTTTCCATGCATCAAACCTGAAAGACAAAAGATTTACACCAAAACATTAAGCAGTTAATGAGAATTATACTAATACTTCAGCAAATTACTCTTCCTAAAACCCCTCCCAATCTGGAAATCACATTGAAAAGTCAGAAGATGCAAATCTGGAAATGATGTGTCATATTGCTGTCCAATTGGACTTTGGATAAGATTTGCTGGAAATTTTCTTTCAAACGTATAAAATCAGAACTTAGAGTCATCCATGTTAAATTCTGAATTGTCATGATAGTGCATGTAATTTATAACCTTAAGGTCTGATTATTTCTCAGAAAATCTGAGTCATACCTTTCCCCTTTGATGATTTATCAAATTCTGAAGTTAGGTTTCTGAGTAAAGGGGATGCCTGAATTTTGATTAATACTCAGAAATCTGGCTTAAACCTCTTAGGCCTTGGTCTTTGACCAGCCTTTGGCTCCTTCTTCCACGAGTTAATGCTCAAAATCTTCCTCCAAACTACAAAGAATTTCACTGTATATGGTCTGCACTTTGATCTTCAGTCTTTTAGGATGAATTTAGGATGCTAATCAAGGCGAATTTGTATGCCTAAGACCAGCGAATTCTTTTTACTTCCAGCAATATCACCGAGTTTAAGCAAATTTTCCCTCTCCAATCTGCTGAGCGAACTTCTTTTAATTGGGACTGTTGGGCGAATTTCTTCTCTGCATTTGAAGTTATCCATGAAAGGCATTTCTCCTTATACTTGTACCATTTGAAGTTTAAAGTCATACCTTTTCATATTCTTTGAGGGCCGACTTGACATTTTAATGATTCAATTAATGAAATCGCCTTCCTTTAGCCTCCCATGCTGGCCGACTTATCAAGTAAAGAAATGAGCAATTTTCTTTGTTGAAATTTAAATCGCCTTACTTCAACTCCCAGCCGTCTAGGTTCAAAATGATTTTATCATTGTCGTAACCCGCTTCTTTAGAGGTTCTATTTTAACTGGATGACTTCTAACCCTTATCCTTGGAGGTTCGATTTTGATTTTAACCTTCTTCCTTGGAGGTTCGAATTTGATACTTGATAGTCTCAACTTCCATCATTGTGACTTAGGAGTCTCATCTTTCTCACCAACTTAAGTTGATAAGCATGTTTTATAATTTCGCCAACTTGCATCTCTAGAGGTTCGATTTTAATTTTTAACTATTTCCAACCTCCATCTTTGTGACTTAGAAGAGCAAATTTCATCTCCATATGTGTTTCAACTTCCAGCCGTGTAGGTTGAATTTGCCTTGTCATTTGTTTCAACTCTCATGCTTAGAGGTTTGAATTTTTATTAACTTCAAACTTTCACCCTTGGGACTTAGAAGTCTCATGTTTGTGAGGTGTCAATTTTATCTTTTCGAATTCACCCTTCATCTTTTCCAAGCGAACTTCATCTTCCTTAATTTACTTCTCTCTAACCTCTATCTGTCCAAGTTGGAATTTGTCTCATTCAATCTCGAAGTGTATGCATCCCCTTTTGACCTTGCTTAGTAATTCGCTATCCTTCATCTTTTATAAATTTGACTTTGTTACTTGAGCATTTCAACTTACGTCTTTGGAGGTTCGATTTTTGCAATCAATGATTTTAACCTTCAGCTGTGTAGGTTGGAATTTGGCTTCAACTTGCTTGTCTAGAGGTTCAGCTTTAACTTGATGATTTCCAACCCTTACCGTTATAACTTAGAAGTTTTACTCCTTTGTTTTAGCAATTTTACCTCTATTTCTTTTCCAGCGAACTTTATATCATGCAAGTTACATCTTTCGGCACCTTGGTTTCATCCTTCCAGCGAACTTGGGTTGATGCACACTCTCCTTTACTGAATAATTCATCAACTCATATCCTTGCGACTTGAGGGTTTCATCTTTTATCTTCTTTCCAGCGAGCTTCATGTCTTGCTTTATTCAACTCTCAAGTGTAGAAGTTCGCCAGCCTAGATCTTTAGAAGTTCGACCTCTATATTTAATGATATTAAAACACTTCATTGTTACTACTTGGAGATTTCACCTTTCATTCACCTTTGATGATTGGAAGTTGTTATTTTTTATTGTCCACCCTTCTTACCGACTTAAGTTGATGCACAACTTTCATACTTAGACAATTTTGACAACTTGTCATTAACTTGGACCAATCCGCGAGGTATCCTCTATTACTCCTTTTCAACCTAACTTGATCCTTGCAACATATTGGCATTATTGACAACCTCTAAACCTCAAGCAATTTTGCAACATGACCTCAACCTGACATCTCTTACTCATTAGCAAAGGTTAATGACTAAAGAAACTAAGAAACTAAGACACCTAACCTAAGCAAAAAGTGGGGGTCCCCATTTGCAATGGGGCGATGTGTGAAAACATCACAACAGAGTTATATTGGCCATCTCTCGATTTGGTCCATATAATTTTGTCACATCCTTCTCGGAATACCAAAGTTCTATGAGAAAGAATATCCTTCAAAATATCCCAGTCAGCCTTACTCATATGAGCTGAGAAATCTTTCCATCTCCATCCTAGAGGGGAGTGAGAAGCATCCAACTCTACATAGCACCGAAGATTTGAGCCCCAAAGCTGAATGAGGAGATCCTTGAATGCTCTGGTGTCCATCAATTTGTCAATTGGGGGAAGGCCTCCCCATGAGTCTTCCTCCCAAAAGAGAGAAGTCCTGCCATCAAAAATGTCCCATGACACATGATAGAGAAGCACCTTCCTGCTGTTAAGGATGAATTTCCATATTCTAGAACCTTTCGGGGGGTTTGCTACTCTGAAAATCTCTTCCTTGTTGCTTGGATTAAGATACTTTACCTGGATGACTCTGACCCACTTGAGGTTTGGCTGTGAGTAGATTTTCCAAGCAAGCTTTGCTCCCAAAGCCCGATTTTGCCAAACCAAGTTTTTGATGCCTACAACCCCATCCTGCCTTGATCTACGAATTTTCTCCCAAGAAATTAAAGCTACTTTCTTCTTTTCTGAGATGCCTTGCCAGTAAGAACAAGGAAGCTTACCTATCTTGAACCTCAACCGGTTGGCTATCTCAAGTTCCTTCCTTAGATCCATATTGAAGAAGAAAATTTTAGACTTCTTGTCCTGATGCTTTTTCATACTGCTTAAGGATCAACCTGAATTCCCAAGCTAAGCACTCCTGATCCATCCCTAACCTAAGCACTTGTTCATTCAAGAGTGACATCTCATTTTCTATTCTTATCTTTTTTGAGATGTCCTTCAACTGTTTTTTGTTTTACTCTTGGTGGCTTTGAGGTTAGACATGGGGCAAAACAATTTTGAGCCTGAAAATAGATCCTCCTTCCACCAGTATTGAAGATTATTAAAGAAGTCTTTGTGTTTTAGCCACATTAATTCCAATTTGAAAGAAGACCACCTAGGTTTCTTGTCTCCCAGAATTTCTAGCAAGATTGGATAATGATCAGAACCTGACCATGGTTGAACAGAGGCTTTGAGATTTAAGGGGAGGGTGGATAAATCCCCTTTAATAAAGAACCTGTCTAGTTTCACGACAATCTGACTGAAACCAAGTCTCCTGTTATTCCAGGTGAACTCACCTCTACCTATCTCAATTTCGAGAAGATTATTTCTACAAACCCAATTGCTAAAGTCTTCTTGGGATCGGCCAATCATCTGTGAGCCACCCCTTTTTTCAGAGCAGTGTAGGATGGCATTGAAATCTCCTCCCAGAATGATGTGGCAATCTAGAAATCTTACTAAGAACCTTTCAATTTCTATCCAAACCTCTCTTTTCCGTATGGTGGGGATGGTACCATAGGCATTGATCAAAATGAATTGCAGATTACTATTGAGGGATTTAACATATCCTCCTTGCCAATGCCTTTCTTCTTCCACTAGTTCAAAGCTTGCAGCACTTCTTCTCCACAGAATGGCCAGACCCCCAGATGCACCTTCAGCATCTACTGCCTCTGCCTGACATGGCCCAAGTCTATGTGTGAATTTTACTACATCTTCTGCTTTTAGTTTTGTTTTTTGAAAGAGAATTATGTTAGTTTGATTTAATAAGCACTTGCGCTTGACCAAGCGCTGCTTGTTAGGGGCGCTCAAGCCCCTAACATTCCAAGACAACATCTTCAGAGCTCTTAAGGGAATTTCCCTTCCCCTGAGGCAGCAGAGTTGTTATCTTCGTTTGCCCTTCTGCTTGTCCATCCAGAGTTCGAAGCTCTAAAAAAGACTGACTTCCTCTTTTGCTTGGGGTTTCCTTACCACAATTAGGCACTTTTTTAGAAGACATGTCCTGATTCAAACCCAAACCAGTATCAGGGCAGCTTGTGATTTGATCATTAGTATCCTCCAAGTCCTCTTCATTTATGTTGTCCATTTCTCGAATTTTTTGAATCAGGACTTGTCTTTCTAATTCCTTTTCATCTTCATTCAATATCTCATCATCAGGGTCTTCCACAGACTCAGTCTCCAAATCTCTTGCAGTGCGGTCCTCAATGGCAATCTGATTTTGTGTGAATGGTGGATAGTTTATCCACTTTGCTGCCTCTGATTCAGCCAATTGATGCACTGAAGCAAGATTGTTGTTGATCTCATCCTATAGGTTTCCTACCTCATGGCTCAGTTGAACTAACTGATCTTTCACCCCCAAATCCTTCTGCCCAAACACATATCCCATTTCCGAAAATGGAGCATCACCAATGTTATGAATGATGGGAAAGGATGGATGGCATTCCTCTCTAATTACATGCTGGCTGTTATGGGGAGAGACATGGGGATGCATGTCAATAATGGGAAATTGTTGAACTTTTTTCTAACCAGTACTGTTGGAGATCTGATCTCCATGATTCTGAGGCTCTGTTTCCATTCTCCCACTATTTTGTTTTGCAGCAATTGGGCACTTATTTTTTTCACCCAAGTTGATGTTATTCATCCAATTATCCGTAGAGGGAGCATTTTCCTTTGGCCTGCCATCATCCCCAAAAGAGACATCTACTGATTTTCCTTTGCTCGTTGAACAGCTAGCAATGTAGCTCTTACTAATGATGCATCTGCTTCCTGTGGATTCTACTACAATCCTTTGATACTAAGATCCTTTATTCTTTAGAATCTCCAGATTGTCTAGGTATATAAAGTTCATGTCAAGATCAATCAAGATCTTCACCATCCCTGATCTTCCTAGATAGAATTCTTCTTCGTATCCAATAACTTTCCCCAAGGAGTTCCCAATCTTATCTATCACCTCTGTGCTCTAGCACTCAGGTGGGAGATTACCAAGGGACACCCAATGTGGGAAGCATGTTGGGCAGTGAGTCGAGGGATTAAAGTCCAGCTCCCAATCCAACATGTAAAAACAAAATCCCTCAAAAAAAGATGGGCTCCCCGATCAGAATTTTCCATTTTAATTCTTTATCTATGCATTCAAGAAGAAAGAAACCTTCAGCTAGGGTTTTAATACATACCCGATCAACAAAGGTGATCTTGAACCATTCCAAAATCCGCTGGATTGGTGGATCCTTGCCTGTCCACTTTATGAATAATGTGCAATCTCTTAAGTACTCCCTGCGCAATTGAAGGTAATATGAGGAGATCGAGATCAACTTACTCCTCTTCTCCGGTGGTGAATAGGGTTTACCGTTCTGGATATTGCTAATGGTTGTTTGGGGTTTTGACTTTCCTCCAGTTATTTTAAAAGGGTTTACCATTTTTTGTGAACCCCCGCCTCCTATGCATAGAAGGCTTTGCTGGAACAGAATTCCCTATCCTCTCATGCCAGGTAATTTGACCAACATTTCGACCATCGTTCACCACTTGGAAACTCCTTTCGATGCTCAACCCTAGCTCCTTGCCCGTTTGAAGTATTCTTGTCTGAATGCAAATTTACTGTGACTCCACGATCTCCATTGGATGAGATTGGCGCCACGTTGGAAGATCTGTTGCCAACAGGGATTAAATTTGCCTCAGAAAGTCCACCAAACCTGCCATCGCTGTCACTCTGACCCTGCCATTGAGATATCCTGCACTGATCTGTCCTTCTAGGTTGGCCTGCAAGTCTTCGCCTCCGGTGGAATTTGCGAGCCATTTTTCCTATTGTTTAAAATTCCATGATATAATATTTTATAGTATAATTAAAACTTCATGAATTTGATGTAATATTATTTTTAATTAAATTTAATTTTATAAAATATAATATATAATAATATAATTTATATTATATGAAAAATTATTGTTAAGATCATAATGAAATAGAACAGCGGAGAGAGATAGAACACAAATGAAATTGTTTACTTTTGCTATTGTGGATTATTTGCTTATTAACATTTCATTCATAATGATTTATAGGGTCCTAAGGTGGGACTAATATTTAATGGTGCATTTTTTAAATTTAAACATAAGATAAGTTACATGTATGGTGATTTATTTGTTTTCTAATTTGCTTTTGGTTTTTCCAAGTACCATTTGTGTGAGATTCCATTTTTATGATTATCTTAATATAGATGATGCTTTGCTGAGATTGCTTCTGTATATTGATTGTGTTGACTACGTTGACTTAAAGGACTTAAAAAATCATCATCATCATCACCATCATGAAGGAACAAAGATATTTTATCGAAAGGAAATAATATTGTTATTAGTGCTTATGTTTGTAATATGATGTTATGATTTCTGAGCAAACGATGGCCCTATTTATTTTGGACTTACATGATCGTTGATTCTTCTCAGGTCTTGAATGATAAGCATGAACTTTTGGAACCAACTGACCTTGCGAAAAGATTTGAAAAAGAAGGTAATTGTTTCATTACTCTGTCCATTTTATATCGAGCTTCTTATCACAAGACACAATAGTATGAAAAACATTACTTTAAGGTCACAAGCTTTAATATTAAAACATAGCAATAAGGTCATGTTTACACGTGCAGGTGTTTCACTTGATAGTCCAATAGTTGCATCATGTGGGACTGGAGTTACTGCTTGCGTCCTTGCACTGGTAAATCATTCATCTTTAGAATAATATGGAAAGCTTATTTCGTGAGTTTATGCAGAACTCATTTTGCTTGGACTTTGCAGGGTCTCCATCGCCTTGGCAAGGCCGATGTTGCTGTCTATGACGGCTCTTGGACAGAATGGGGTGCACATCCCGACACACCAGTGGAGACTGCTGAATCTAAAGTAAAAAAATAGTTTACAATATGCTTTGGCTATGAGAAATTGTACAGTTCAACTTGAAGTCACAAAATAATAATTGGAGTGACACAAACATATGTTAGTAATTGATTTCATCTTGGGCTAACATGTTCATTTCTTCATCATTTTTTATTATTGTTCAAGAGATTGCTAACTCCCAAGGTCAGTTGGATAGCAATAGCAACTTTTGTTTTCATTAAAAAAAAGTCAATGGAAATGGCATTGAATCAAATCTGTTTGGCGATCATAAGTCAAGCAACTCAACAAAATTGAGAATTTTTCAAATACTGTACATTCCTCACATAAAACTTACAAGTGATCTAACACTCAAATAGTTAAATATAAAAAAATTGCACTTTAATTATGGTTATTTCATCACAACAAAATTCTTTCAAAAAATTGTAGAAGCAAGGATGGACAATTGCATCCAGATAAAGTTATATAAATATCTTGAATATGTAATATCAATTCTTGTTAACGCATCCAATTCATTGACACTGTTGAGTTGATTTCATCATACGATGATATATCTTTACACCCAGCGGCATGATTCTCACTGGGCTACTGCTCCTTACAAATACTAAATATTGAATATCATATGGAATATGATAGTAATACAAATATGGGAGAAACTCGTGGATGAGCATTTCTTGAATTTTTTAACAACAGAAGAAATTGAAGAACATTTATAATGGACTGTGTAAAAGAATATAGTGTAATGTTCACAAGGAAAAATAATACTCTCAAGGTTCCATTGGCCACTGCCTTGATCATGCTTTTTCAATGACCCATCAAGGGTAATTTGGGCTCCGTTGGTGGTTGAGTATTGTTTGAAATCTTGCAAAGAAAACATTTCTACTTGCTAGTTGCTACAGTTGAATCGCTGAAATAGAGGCTGTGAAGCTTGAGCTTAAATTAAACTAATTGGCGTTCAAAGACTTACTCTAGAAAAATACCAGGAATGGTTAACGTTTAAATCAGGTTAGTGGAAGTTTATCCAAGAGTATCTGCAGGCGTAGACGATACTCCAATGTCTCTGTTTGTATTCTAATACCAGTTTACAAGTGGTTTTATAATTATCTAATTGTTTGGGAACGATTGCACTTTCCATTTGTGTGCGGGGAATAATATCTAACATGTATTTTTAAATACTTTTGGAACTTAATTTATTTGCGCAAAAAGCTAGGTAAATTTTTGAAATAGACGACCTTTGTGTGCAAATATCTACATTGTGGCCTCTTAGATGAATAAGTTTCGCGATCTCTGGATTGCAGAACCATTTGATAGAGAATATGCCCATTTGGATCAAATTCGAGTTGAAGGAGGTGATTAAGAGAATGCAAATGGAGAGTCTGACACTTAAAAGTTGTCTATAAATATATCTTCAATTTGTTATTGTAATAGAGGAGAGTAGCCAATACGTGTGCGGGGTCCAGAAGGTGATATAGAACATGCGCACCGTGGCCCCATACATGACCGCCCTACCTGACAAAACTTGTGCAACCGCACACCAAAAACATTACCAAAAAAATCGCATAAATATTCAACTTAAACATAACATTTTGGGCCATACATGTATCCATTACCAAAAAAGCATAAAACATTGCATAACATTTAGAAATATTAAAACATAGTCTTCTGAAATAAAAACATCAACGTGGGCACTTTCACGTGCCACAATGCCAAAGGGTAGGCCCCTCTAACAAAAAAAAATGTCATTGTCAAACTTGTAAACATGAACAAGTTTCTTTAATGCGGCCTCAACCACCAATAAAACAAGCATAACATAAACATTAATATGGCCAACACGACATGCGTGAACCCAACCGCGACCCCTCACACAACACATTTTGGCTGGTTTGGGTCCACGTCTGCGCCGCGACACCTCCTTCCCCTAGCACAGTACCTAACACTTTGTCGCCTATGTACAACCCGTCCCGTCTCCTTCACGTTTCTTCACGCCAACTCCCACTTGCAACCATGACAAAAATCGTGTAAGGCCACCAATTTCCAGCCAAAAACAATCAAATTAGGCTTAAATGAATTACTTCTGCAGATTCAATGGACAAACAATGCAAATTCAAATTTCAAATTCGAAACAACACATTAAAAAGGGGGAAACCACGCAATCCATGTATAAAACATAAATTCTCATCTCATTGCAAGAGCTGGATTTGAAAGAAATACAGTGCAAGAGAAAAACAAAAAGAAAAAAACATGGAGTGACAAACACGCACAACAATCAACCAGATTCATCAAAAGCACACGGGTGTTGTTCTTGTTACCATACATATTTTTCTACATCACACTGTTATTTCACATTTTCTCCTTTAAGAACTGTATATACTATAACGTTTAATCCGACACATTTCGAAGCATTCCCAAGCATTCCTAGAAACCATTCCCAAGCATTCTCAAAAACCATTCCCAAGCATTCCCAAGTATTGATAGGCATTCCCAACAACCATTACCACTAAAATTTACGTATTCTGTTACTTTTAAATTAAAAAACATTGACAAATATAATGTTTACCAAAAATGTGTCACACATACACACATATTCATTCAGTCCCACATTCGCTTCTTTTGCTTGGGCGAGGGGACGTAGTCTTCGTTGTCGTTGGAGTCCGCAGGAACCTCTGGTACTTCATACCAATAACCAATGTCATTTGCAACTCCTGCCTCACTTGCACCTCCCAGCGTTCCCTCTCCTGTCGCCTCACCTACACCTCCCGACGTTCCCTCAACTCCCGCCTCACCTGCACCACCCGACATTCCTTCATCTGCCTTCTTCCTCTCAATGAGACACATCTCTAGCATCGTCCATTCGAGTGTGGTTTCAGTAGAACCTGCCTTGCGGTCCCCCCCCCCACTTCCCATCAAATGAAGGGCAAAAGTTTAGGAACCCCACGACTTGGTTCTTGCTTAGGCACTTCAAAACCTAGCCCTGGAATAGCCGTTATGACAAGTTCATCGAGATTGAGCAGCCATTCATCGTCCACAATTTCTTTCAACAACCATTTAACTTTCAGTGAACTTTTCCCAATCTGCCAAGCCCAAGCTGCCACCATGGCCACGATGTCTGCATTCGTCCAATATTGGTGATCTGTGTTCATGAAACAGTCACCCAGAAATAATTTCAAGTATCGAAGAAATTTTTCATCCCCGAACTTGAATATGGCCTTCAACCTTTTATCGGTGATCTTGCCCCTAAAGGCCAGCTGTTGTCTCGTTGTGTAAAGGGTGAAGGTGGCTTCCATGTCTTTTGCAAACACTACACATGTATACAAACCTTCTGGATATATGCAGAGAATGTTTTTTTAACTGACTGAAACTATATCCCACCAACACATTAAATAGCAACTTCACTGCTTTTTTAATAATTGCCTCCAGATTTATTCTATCTCGTTGTCTTGTTTTGTTTATTGACCAATTAATAAGTGTCCCTTCGCAATTGTCATGTGTATTAAATTAATGCATGCACAATTGTATAGGAGATGGCTGCCACCTTTCACCCTTTCCCAATTGCCATGCACGTACAATTAATACATGCACAATTTTATAGGTGGTAGCTGCCAACTTTCACCCTTTCCTAATTGCCATGCGTATACAATTAATACATGCATAATTTTATAGGAGATGGCTGCCAGTTTTCACCCTTCGTAATTGCCATGCATATACAATTAATACATGCACAATTGTATACAAGGTGGCTGCCAACTTTTACCCTTCGCCATGTATACAACTTAGTTGGCTCCCTCCTATCAATAGATGGGTTCCACATATATATGGGCCGTATATGTATGAATACCTTTCTATGGGGTCCACATATCTAATGGGCTCCAATTATGTATTAATACCTTTACGAACACACATACACATATTTATATATATACGCACACACAAACACACACACACACACAATCACAGACATACATATACACATATTTATATATACACACACATGTGATTACATATAAAGTCAAATACATATGCATACATTTATATATTGAAACATATTTGCGTGTGTGTGTGTGTGTGAGTATTTACGTATATATGTGTATGTGTGTGATTGCATGCATCACTATTCATACATATATATGTCTGTCAATCCGTATAATGGCATACGACTTGTGCAATTGCACACCAATTCAATATTTGCATTCACAGACATGTACAAGTGTTTAGCAATTCCATACCAATCTAGAAATGCATGTCAATTAGTCTACATGTATGTATATACATATGATAATGTGCATGTATGTATATACAGATTAAAGTAATGTTTTGAGGTCACATGCAAAGATTGTAATATATATCATGATGCAGATTGACAATGATACATTTCAGACAACACACATGGATACAACATAACATGGAAATGTCAAACACAGATCAACACTATCAGATTGTAAAAAATTATGAATATGAGAGGCAAAACTATCTCAAGGTCTAGGAGATTCTAACAAGTGAAGGTCTTGTCAAAACCCTATTTCCAAACGATGTTGATTATGAAATCCTAAACTATCTCCATGAAACTTTCCCCACCTCACACTCTGACATTCTCTATTAACATCCCATATCCCCAAATCCGAGCACAGCAAGAGTGGTTAGCCAAGCATGGTCATCATGTTGACCAATTCTTTCTCTGTCCATACCCCTGTGATGATCTTGTCTTCCCCACAAGATCTTGTTTCTTTTCAAAATTATTCAAACTCAGCTTCCAATCATGGCAAACCAACTATATCAATAGATTTTTCTTAAAAAACTATGGTCCTCGGGTCCGAGAATGCTCTCAAAATCTGTCCTGGCAATGCCTACTTCGTACAGTAGTGGATGAACAAATCCCATCATAGATTTTTACCAAAATATACATCCAACCTAATTGTAAGCCAAGCACCCCTTCTCGTCTATTCAGTCAAGTAATTCTTTGGAAAGAACACACTCTAGCTACACCCCCACATCTAGAAGACCCAGAAGGTTTTTGACCATGAATCCATAGCGGAATAGCTGTCCAATACAAAAAACAATAAAACAAGTGTCCAATACACAAAACAATCAAACAATTGTTGAAATTTTGAGTTTCGTTAAAGGGAACAATAGTCCTATTGTTCAAGCTTTGCTGACTTGTTGCACCTTGTTGTCATTCAATATGTAATTGCACATTCATTCCATATCAACCATCATCATTGCCACTGATCAACACACATCGATTTACAAAATGACATGGTTAGTTGGTTCGATCTCGGAGTATTCGGATTCAAAAGAGTATAGCTGATATTAATATTCAGAAAAGGTTGAATGACTAACATCAACTTATTCATATCAGTTGTGGTGGCCTATATTTATTAAATGTTGTTTCCATGGGTAACATTCATGTTCATGTTGTTCTGTGCAGACAAGATGCCTTGTCGTGCTTCAAAGATATCAGCATGCACAAGGGTGTGTTTAGAAAAAAAGGGTTGTCACTTTCAATGTTCAAGCAGAAGCCTTGCCTCCTGTTTAGACCCAGGCAGACCCTATACCCCCACCAGTAGACCATCCAAGTGAACGTCCTATCATGGCCACGGTGGACCAACCTAGTCCACCTTCAACTACAAGAAAAGTAACAATGCAACATAAGTTGTGGTCAGCAACTGATATGGAAGGTGCACTCCGAGATGTTGAGGACAATTACATGTCCATACGGGGTGCATCAAGGAAGTGGGGCATCCCAATTGCAACGCTGTCAAAATGGTTGGGTGGTCTGACCACCACGTCCAAGAAAGGTCCGCCAACCATCCTCACGTATCAAGAAGAAGAGCAAATTGTGCAGTGGTGCCAAGAGATGGCTAGCTGTGGTCATGGCCTTGAAATCATAAACTTGAAGGCAGTTGTCTCTCAGATTTGTGAGGGTAGACAAACCTCTTTCAAGGATGGCATGCCTTGCAACTCATGGAGGTCTGGATTCAAGGCTAGACGTCGTGAACTTAGCTTGTGGACGGTCGTAGGCCTCAACAAAGACCGAGCATTGTGTCTTAGACCAACAGTTGTTTCTTCTTTTTACGAGACATTGTCAAAAGCATATGCTGCTAATCCATATGGTCCTGCCCACATTTGGAACTATGATGAAACGAGAGTTATGGCCAGCAAAAATGGGGCAATGAGGGTGCTTGCGAGGAAAGGAAGTCGAAACATTTCCTATATACTTCTGAAGAGCCATGATTGGATCACAATTCTTTGCTATGTTAATGCTTCCGGACAAAGCATTCCAGGGTTCTACCTATTCAAAGGCAAGAGGCGGATACAAAATTACATAGGTAAATGCGAACCTGGTGCTCGCATGGCAACGAAACAACATGTGTGGATGACCAAGGAACTATTCACGAGTTGCTTGCACCACTTCAAGCACTCTGTCCCTAGGGATGTATCACCAATGAACAGGTGCTTGTTGATATTCGATGGCCATGACAGCCATGTTGCATTGTCAACCATCCAAGAGGCAAGGATGTTGGGCATAGACTTGTTGACATTGCCAACTCACACATCTCACAAATTGCAGTCACTCGATGTGAGTGTATTCTCTCCATTCAAAACATACTTCAAATCGGAAAGAGTTGCATGGATAGAAAGGTTCCCCAATCTAGAAATCAGGAGGGTTGAACTGGCAGAATTGAGCAGCAAGTCTTTGGCCAAGGCATTGACTATTTCAAACATTACCACAGGATTCAAAAGGACAGGGATATGGCCCCTCAATTATGATGCCCTCACCCAAGACATGTAGCCCAACACCACATTCCACATTAATGATGGGGAAGATGCATCTACAGTGCAAAACATGCTTAGCCTTTCGGGAGTCCATGTCTCCCCAGAAGTGGTTGCGGAAAACATTGCAGCCAGCAATCAAATGGATTCAACTACACCAGTGGACATGAAACAGGTAGCCACCAACATTGATGAAGATGCAATTGACACTTTGGACGAGAGTCTTGGCCTTCCATCCGAGCGAATTGCACCATCCTGGGTGGTGGAAGCGGCGGTGAATCTTGGTGTTGAGTTGAAAGGCGAAGACAAACGGGGGACATCTAGCTTGCCTTCACCACCAGAAGGTGTCATTTCGGAAATGGTGCATTACTATGCAGACTGTGGTGACTCTGACAGCGGAAACGATGCAGGTTTGACACAAGATTGTAATGTGGAAGAGGAGAGCCTGATGTCACAAGTAAGTGAGACGCCCTCAATCACAACAACATAATACACTTTCACGATTCTTAAAGTTGTCTGTTCACATTGTGAACCAGAGAAGTGGTAGGGGGGCTTCAACTAGCATCTGTTTGGCACAAGAAGGGCAGTTGATAACTTATGATGAGTTTGTCGAGGGTATCGAGTTTGCAGAGACGAGGAGTAGAGAAATAGAGGATGGGAAACAAAGAAAGAGAGAGTAGATTAAAGCAAACAAGGCAGCAATTTTGTTGGCCAAAGAAACTAATGCATTGTTGAGAAAGGAGAAGGCGATCTTGCGGCAAGAAAAGGAAAGACTAAAGGAATTAGAGAAGAAGGAAAAGACTGAAAAAATACAGTGAGATAAAGCGAGGAAGGAACACGAGGCTGAGGAAAGGGCAATCTCATAGCAGGTCCATGAGCTGGCAAGAAAGAAGTTGTTGAATAGCGAGTCCAGTCTATCCATGCCTTTTACCAACCGACACCCTATTATGCAAGATCTAATCAATACAATGTTGCCCAACTTTTCAACAGGCATGAATTATTCACCTACTGCCCCCTCGCCTACTTTTCCTGGTACATCGAAATATATTGCAGGGGTGCCACCATATGGTGCCAGCCCCAAATATTGCAGCCCAGTTCCACTTGAATTGAGTACCAGTGACTCTATTGATGTTGACGAGAACGTGGCACCCGTTGTAGCACCGCGGCCATTAGGCTCAAGGTCAAGAATTTTTTTGCCTCGTTTTTTCAATTGAAGTTTAAGAAGACATTTTGGATAATAGTTATTGTTCAATTTTGATTGATGTAATAGACACATTGGTATACAGATTGATTGGTGGCGTACAAGTAATGGGATGATTGATTGTTTCTGCCAAGTTGAATACTTTATTATGTGTCAATGGTTTCAATTGTTTGAGGGTTATAGGGTTTCAATGGTTTCAGTGTTTAAATGACTCAAATGCTTTCAATGGTTACATGTACATTCAATGCGTAGTTGGTTTGCATAGTTCAAGCGCTCTAATGTTTGAATGTCTCAAATGCTTTCATATGTTACATTTATATTAAATGCTTGAATGGTTTGCAGAGTCTAATGGTTTTGGGTTGGAAAGGGCAGTTTGATATGTTGGTACAATTCACATGTAATGGGATGATTGAGAAAAGGTGTGAACAACTACATGCTTCAGGTTTCGTCTATTGACTGATGTTTATGGCAATAGTTTTGATGTATCAATTTAGCACAATTGAGTTGGGTGCCCAACTCAAAACCTTGCCAATCCACCAAGGTCAAAAACCTTGCCATTGGTGTGAGGTGTCGAAATTGTGTCATTTTGTACCATCGACCGAGTTCGCCGTGTGACATTTTTCTACACGACCACCTAATCCATCAAGCTCTCCCTCCATACTTCCTTCGACCACTTTGAAAACTTCCTTGCAGTGCCATTAATTACGCCTCACCTCACCTTCCATGCATGCAAGTACTCCAACGACGACACAAAACTGTTTGAAAATCTTAATACTTTTCAATTGTGATGCACCCAATCCACCAAGCTCTCCCTCCATACGTCCTCCAACCACTTTGATAATTGAAGAGCACAAAGGTTTTCAAACAATGGCATGTCCTCATTGTTTGGGAGTAAGAGAAGTGCAAAACAAGATAAAGGTATTTATTGTGAATGCAGCACATAGAGGATCAAAGTTGTTTGAACTTAATTGTTCAATCCACTTAAGAACTATTTCAAATTGAGTAAGGTCCTTGGGTTCTTGTACAAGTGTTCTACAAGGTTGGAGGCTTCTTGTTCCAATTGTTGACATATTAGCCCAATCATCACATTACATGTGAATGGAGATCAACATAGTACTTGGGCAGAGTTCAAAGTTGGTCTCTTAGTCCACGTGGTATGACATGTTGTCCCCAAAGTTAGGGTGTGCACGTAGTGGATCCTCACAACAATGTATATATACATGTTCAAGCACATATGTATATATATGTAGATGCACCTTCGTATATATATGTACATGCACATATGTATATACATGTACATACAAACATAAATGTACATGTTTATAGAGTGAATGTCTTGAAATTTGAGTTGTAAGTCATGTAGATTCATACATGTACATAGACATGTGCATACACGTGTAAATACATAGACGTGCATGGACATGTGTAAACACATACACATGTGTATATACATACACATTTGCACATACATACCATTGTTCATGTCTAAGGGTTTGAGGGTTTCTAATATACTGTTTATGCAACCATGACAAACATTAATGAGTTCATCAAAAGAACAGTAAAAGTATCTTGACAACTAACTCGCAATCAACCAAATAAACTTCATTTAATTATATTCATACACATGTAGATTCATACACGTGTAAATACATACACATGTAAATACACATGAGTATATACATACACATTTGCACATAGATGCCACTGTTCATGTCTAAGGGTTTGAGGGTTTCTAATATATTGTTTAAGCAACCATGACAACCATTAATGAGTTCATTAAAAGAACAGTAAAAATATCTTGACAACTAACTCACAATCAACTAAATAAACTTCATTTAATTAGATTCATACACATGTGCATACACATTTGCACATACATGCCATTGTTCATGTCTAAGGGTTTGAGGGTTTCTAATTTACTGTTTATGCATTATTTGAAAGAAACATTGAAACTACTAAAACTTGACAAGTATTGAAACTATTGAAACATGACAACGTTGAAACTATTGAAACATGACAACCATTAATAAGCTCGTTGAAAGAACAATAAAAGTATCTTGACAACTAACTCGCAATCAACCAAATAAACTTCATTTAACTAGAATCATACACGTGTAAATACATAGACATGTGCATGGACATGTGTAAATACATACACATGTGCATACACATTTGCACATACATGCCACTGTTCATGTCTAAGGGTTTGAGGGTTTCTAATTTACTGTTTATGCATTATTTGAAAGAAACATCGAAACTATTGAAACTTGACAAGTATTGAAATTATTGAAACATGACAACATTGAAACTATTGAAACATTACAAGCATTGAAACTATTGAAACTTGACAACATTGAAACTATTGAAACATGACAAATATTGAAACGTGACAACCATTAAGTCGCAATCAACCAAGTAATCTTCATTTTATTGAGTGTAAACCCTCGAACATGTAACCATTGAAGCATTGAATGCATATTTAAGCATTGAAGCAATGTATTGAAATTTGGTAAAAATCGAGACAATGAAACCATTCAAACAGTGAAACCCTTCGAACTAGTGACGACCATGTAACCATCTAAGCATTGAAGCAATGTACATTTAAGCATTGAAGCAATGTATTGAAGTGAAAGCATTCAAACCCTCAAACCCACATACTCACAAAGACTCAAACATTTGAATATTCAAATATACACTTGAACCATTGAAACCGAGAAACCCATAAACCCTAAAAAATTCCAACATTCAACAAATTGAAACCCTTGGAAACCAAAGGCATTGAACTCTCCAAAGCATTCGAGCATTGAACAATGTAACAAATATATCAATTTAAATCCTCGAACCCTCAAACCCTCAAACAAAATGCCAACATATATCAATTCAAATCCTCAAACCCTCAAACAAAATTCAGTTGTACATCGATTAGAAGCCATCAATAGAAACTAAGATGCAAGAAATGTAAACCCATCTTCTCACAGCAATGAGCAAAAAAAGACCAACAAACCTTGAACAAAGGATTATGATTCCTTTTTGGCATGTAATTGTGTTCAAGAACACATCGTGTTGTGCTCAGAAACACAAAAACTTGTAGAAAGACAAAGAATGAAAAAAAAAAAAAATGAAATACCAAAAGGAAGTAGCCTTCAAACAAAAAACCGGAATCGACAATACCATAGTGAGGACATTTCCTCAGTGAGGTCGAAGGGGGAGTCGTCATTGGTCTGCCGCAGCCACCGCAACGCATCCTTGTCACAGCTGAACCCTACAAAAACCAAATGAAACGTCAAACAGTGGATCGAGGGCAAAAAAGTCGACCATGGCCCAAAATTCGAAGGACAAAAACAAATCACATACCTAGCCGAAGGTGCACATGTTTTGGGTCCTTGTTGGTTGGGTTGCATGCCATGGCAAACGGGAGGTGAGTTGATTGAAACCCTTCACTAGAGAAAGCGCGTGAAATGGATGACCTTTCGTAGGAGTGAAATGCGAGGAGACGAATGCCATGAATGCATCTCTGCTCGAAAAACGTGATGGGGCAGTTGGACGTAGGGCGAGTGGACGCAGAGCTAATGCAGCAGGTTGGAAAGTTTGAAAGTGGCGACATCATTTTTGGAGGGAGATCTCGATGAAGTGGGTTGTCTAAAAATTCGCCACGTGTAAACTGCATTCGAGACTGTCGGATATTATCGACAGGTTATGGGGTGGGTCTGCCAATGTTTCGGTCGGGGCTACAAGACGACAATTTTTCGACACCTCGGACCAATGCGTGACTGACACGTGGCAAATGAAAGGAGTGGACATCCACCTCACGATTTCGGGTTGCCAACTCACCGATTGAGCTGACCGACGGTCAAACTTGGTCTCTGGGTCCACGTGGCGAACCCCCAAAGTTAGGGTGTGCACGTACTGGCTACTCTCCTTTACACAATTCAAATGTTGAATCAAATTTATTTACTCAACCTACAGTAAGAGCCCTATCGATATATTGTATAAACCCATTAATACGCTTTTGTATCTAAGAAAAAAGCCTAGACAACATTGGCTTCTATGGAGGTGAGATAAATGCCCGGGATATAGGACACCAAAACATGCTACAAGAAAAAAATAGTCAATCCAAGTCCCAACCGTCAAAGTTAAAAATTCTCACACAACAATTTATCATCTCAAAGGTGATGATTACATCCTTGCCAAATAGATAACTAGCACTTGCACCAAATGGAGGTGCAATAATTATGTTGATAGCAAGATATACTTTGAATAATATATTAAATAAATGACATAAACAATATTACCTTTGTTGGTGTGGGGTAGGTTGTTCCTAGATGTTTGATTGTCAAAGTTTCTAATGTGCATCCATGCACGAGTCTATTAGTTGGAAATGTTAGTTTAAAGTACTAATAACTATGCGAGTAAAGTACTAAGAGGAAGCTTGATTACAACAACTCTCTCTCTAAGAAATGAAGGTACGAAACTCTCAATTATATCTCCCTCACATTTCTCCCAATTATTCACAACACATCAATTCTACTTTTACAAATTTTCCTTTTGCAGAAATCTACTCTAGGCCATGACAAAATCAACTATAAGGAGACGACATCAAGATTCATGCATACATATCAGCGAATGGAATTCACTACACTCGACTCAACATCAAAGAAGACATCTATGCAGCTAGCAATGAATGAATTCAATAAAATTAACCTCTTAAAGTAAGTGTGTTCATACACTGTCAAACACATTTTGCATTTTTTTAACAAAAATCTACTCTAGCCACGACAATATCAACTACAAGGAGACTATACTCTCAAGCATACATATCAGCCAATGGAATCAACTACACTTGATTCAACAATAAAGAAGACGTCTATGTAGCTATCAACAAATGAATTCAACACAACCAACTTCTTAAGGTAATTGTGTCCATACATTATCAAACACATTTTGCAATTATATACTAATACTATAAATCAAATACTCACAAATTATATCTTATAACATTACAAAACTAAATTATATATATATATATATATATATATATATATATATATATATATATATATATATATATATATATATATATATATATATATATATATAAAATTTTGCATTTTAGCTATTGATTCAAGCTATATAATTACTTCCAAAATTTGACACCTAATCTAGGCCTCTAATTATTTTGCTACTTTTGTTTTATTGTTGTCAAAGACATATGACATATATCAAACCAAGTGTTCATTTTTGTCACTATTTTTATCCTAACAGCTATTGGTCTTGCATAGTTTAATTATAATTTCTATTTAGGTATATCTATATAATAATAATTTTAATATTACATTGTTAATGTTAAAATTATTATATTATAATTTTTTATTATTGTACAAAATGTTCCTAATCTTAAGCATAACATGTAAAATAATTAAAAACATAGTATTATGTATTTTTTTTTAAATGTTACTATAAAACATAAATTTAATTATATGTTAATTTGAATTTAAGTATAAAATTCACTTATTTACATTTATATTACAAGTGTATTAATATTATATTGTTAATGTTAAAATTATTATATTATTATTTTTTACTATTGTAATTATTGTAATTGTATTCTGTTTTTTTACGTTTCGATGTTAAAATAAAAATCTTAATTTCATTTTTTAACCAAAATTACTTGCATATAAATCTCACACATGAAAAATTTATAAATATAATAAAAGTGAAACTAAATATTTAAAATAAAATATAAAATCAATATAATAAGATTCTAATTATATTCTTACTTTCAACTAAATGACCTTACTAATATATAAAGAAAATAAAAAACATGTAAAAGAAAACAATGGAATAAAGAAGCAAGCCAAAGATACATTGTCATATATTATAATTTATAATTAATTTATTTTTCGATAAAAAAGATTAATTAGAAATACATTCTTATTAAATAAAATAATTTTAAAATAAAAGAAAAATATTTTTTAAGATATCTAAATTAATATATTTTTATAAAATTATCAATTGTCTATTAAATTTTTAAATAATCTATTAATATATATAAATTTATATAACATAAGAAACTTTGTGTATGTCATATGTCAAGTTTTACATTTGAATTGAAGTAAAAAATAAATCTATAAACAATTTAATAAAACAAAAATAATTTAAAAACAAAGAACATTTATTTTATCAATTAGTATTAAAATTAATTCACCAAATGAATATTGCTACTAAAACATGATGTGGAATAAAAATGTAATTTAAAATTAAAAAAATAACAGCAAAAGTAAACTTAAAAAGTAAAAGGACATAATACCAAAAACAATGAACAAAATCGACAAAATAAAATAGAATAAAAAATATGCAGCTTTGCACTTGGTTGCTGAATTTTGGCACATTTTCATTTAACAAACATTAACAGACGATCCTGCATCAAATGAACAAAATGAAGAGCATGGGGTTTACAACACGGGACTCCTCTATTTAAAATTTTAGCATTAGGATTTTTATAATTATAAAAGAAAATTATTTTTTAGCTCAAGACCAAGTGTTATTTTCAAGGAAAAGTATGCCAGTCGATTGCAATGTCAAAGCCGTCCGATCATTTTTCGCCACTCTTTCACCCGTTTTTGTTTTTTTTTCGTTTTTCCTGTTGATGCTCTGGAGGAACTTCTGATTTTAAAAAGCCTGACACATCACATCAGAAAAGAAGTTTTGAATTTTGAAACCCTGCAATAGGTATCACATCGGTGTGAGAATTTATTTTCCGGTGTGGGTTACAATTTGTTTTCCCGCGTCAGAGTGGGCAAAGCCTACAATATATAGTCTTTCGCTAAATTAATAAGTATTTTCATGTATATTTATTAGTCTCTGTCTTAAGCAAACTAATGTTTTCACCTCCAGCATGCATTAGTATGCTTTGATAATTGTGCAAATTGAAAAATTTAATCTTATATCAAAGTTTCATTTTTGTTCTTATTAAACTATTTTAAAAATTATTAATTTTTTGATCAATCATTGGCTGTTTCATTTTTTGCTGGGGTTTATTTATTTTATTTTTGAAAATATTTGCTATTATTATTATACAAGATATATTGCAAACCAGCTATCAAATTGAAATTTTAAAATATTTGTTTACCCGTGCAGGTACATGACAGATAAAGGATTCATTATTTTTACATTAAAGAGTGCAGCTGGCATTGTAAAAACACTAGGATAGTCATTAAAACAGTCGGACAGTGTTAATGTTTATGGCATTTGTTTCAACTTCTATTACTAGCTTTCTGGTTTGAGTAAGGGCAGTGGCGACCTGAAATAAGACTCAATCGAAGGCAAATAGGTGTTGTAGAGGAGGGGAAGACATAGCTTTTAGATAGGTAAGTAAAAAACTGTTACAAGTCTTTTTGAAAATTTCGCAATTTGTAAATTTGTTCTTATTTGCCAGCGGTCAAAATCTGCTATTTGTGCACTTTTTTAATATGATATTTTGATTCATTGGCATTCACATTTTTTCCGCTTGTTTTTTGAACACCCAATTTAGCTTTCAGTTGAGCCCCTGACCTGGGAATAGTGATTAGGGCTAGGTTACTTTTAGATTACAATACTATTTTTCGTTAGCGGTTTCGAACTGTGGATTTGGCCATTTTTTTGAGGTTTTTTCTTTGGGTGAGATAAAGTTTCGTCTTTTCTAAAAATTTTAGTTCATTTCAAGTAGATTCGAGGGTTTTTCATTTTTCTAGTTGTTTTGTTGACCAATTTGCAGCAGAATTTAAATCATGAGATTTAAAAGCTAATACTAATCAGATCTTTCGAGTTTTGAGATTTCATTCTCCAGATCGGCTGTCGTAAACGGTTTTCAATTTCAGCAGCGGATTTAGATAGCTTCACAGAGGAACCAATGTTGTTCAGCATTTTCCTCTCCCTTACCCCAGAACTCAGGGTACATCATAGATGACCCTCCTTGAGTCGCTGCCATCCCATTGGGCGTCAACCCTTCCTAGATAAAACCACTTAGAGTCGGCTACGCAACTAAATTCTACTAATTCGGTGCTGAAAATGAGTTAGTGCTCCCCTGACCTGTACCAAATCTCCAGAAGCTCCAAATTATTATCTCTCATTCTTGCAATGAAATACCCTTCATTCTAGCACTTATCCCTTCTTTAACCTGCAATTTTCCCCCTTCAAATTAGCGGAGCAGTTAGGTCATTTATAATAGCTATCGGTCAGTTGGTTATTTTGCAGTTTACCACCAATTGCCCCTGGTGACAAACGATAGCTACCCGACAGGGATCCACTTATTCTATCTTTGAATTTCCTCTTTGATTCGCATTCTGCTTGCTGAAATAAGTATATTATATATGATATTATGCCATCACTTATTCGCTCATTCATAGGCGATTTTGGGTTCATTGTCATTGCCATTGGTCCAAAAACTGACACTGAAGTGGGCTCCGCTCCTGCCGGCCATTGATTCCATTGCACTGAGATCGATAGACAAATGCCACAACAAAGAATTAATTTTGCACTGGTGAGGCTCAAGGGATACAATAACCTACACTTATTAGGATGCTTCGGTTTAAAGTTGTGCAGAGCAGAAATTCTTCAGCAGACTTAGAGATTGCACTTAGTAACAAGGAGAATCACCCCAGCCAATAGTTATTGTACACTAGTAAGATTGAAGGGTAAGATGTTAACTCACACTTATTACAATGCCCAGTTTCAAAGATTGGATGGGTAGATATTCTCTAGTAGAGGGCAAACCACATATTGTGAGAGACCAGGGCATTGTGATGACATGGAGATTGAAGGACTTGCCTGAACTGCACACTGAAACATGTCAGGTGATTGAGACATGATCGCTAAAAATCGTAGATACCAAAAACCCATCACAAAAAAACACATCTTATAGTGTTCTCAATTTAATTATAATCCCACTACACCAGTGCAATCAACTACGTAGAAACACAATTGCAAATATAAAACTCATTAGCACCTAAACCAAATCCCAAATCAACCAAAACAAAAGTAAACCAATTCCTATATTAAAGCTCAATTACCAAATTTACACCCATTCGAATTAAGTCAATACAAAAGAAACTCAATTCCTCATCAGAGCTTACTACTAATTACACCAATTCCAATTCACACAACACTCGCCTTTTGTCTGCAGACAATATTTATTGATAGGTCTTTCCACTCAATATTCTTATCAAAATTTATGAGTTTCATCTCACTAAATGTTCTTTTTTTCATTTTACATGCAACCCAAATGTTTCTTTTCTCAATGCTACTCAATTGTATTAGGTTTTTAATTACGTTGATGTATCAACATAGGGGCATTGAAAATAATAAGAGAAATGTTAGAAAAGTATTGAATAACTTCATGTTTTCCTGTGTTGCTTGACTCCCAAATATCGTATAAATTGAATGTACAATGATGATTGCCTTATGACAGCATTTTGACACAAAGGAATCATTGGTCCAATCAAATAAATTCTGACACTATATGCATCTCACAGACAATACCTGTGTCATATGAAGAAAGGACTTCCTGCTACCTAAATGTTACCAATATAGTTTAGTTAGGAATATTTTTTGGTGAATATTTAATAGTTATTATTATCCCTAAAAACTTCTTCTTGAGAGCTTATGATTAAGTTCTTTGAGCCTATGTTCATCAGGTTTAACACATTTATAACATGTAGCTTGTGTATTTTATTTTAGTTTTCCAATTCAGATTAGAGTTACATTTGTATTTATTAGTTAGGCTTGTGCTATTTTTCTAGCAGAGAGGATCATTATTTGTTCCAAAGTTTCAACACTTGTATATTTTCAACATTTTCAAGAGATTGTTCATGTCCAAAACTAGGGACTTGCATCTATTTTGCTTCAGTTTTATTTTTAGAAATTTATGTTCAGTTTTATTAGAAGTTTTAGTTGAGTTCAGAACATGCAGAATTCCTTTCTAGATCTCACATGCAGAGAACATTTTATTATATAAATTGATTTTTTTATCTTAGTAAAAAGCTTCATTTAATTTATATTGAAATCTAAAAGTTATTATAATTATTTATATCTTTTAAAAAAATTATAATTAATAATTAAAATAAATAAAAAATACTATATATAAATTTAATAATATTAGTGATTATTATTAAGTATATATAAATTGAAATAAATAAACGATAAAATTACAAATCAATTTTTCTTTTCATTTTAGTAGGTTTCATTTTAATTTAGATTTAAGTTTGAAATTTGTTTTAATTTTTATGTCTTTATATGAAATTACAACTAATAACAAAAGTAATTTAATTTAACTTAATTTATAACTATTTGTTTCATTATCTACCCCTCTTTTTCTGGAACAAGCACATGAAAATGGACTCCATCAACTAGATGACAAACCTCAGAATAATACAATTTAAAAGTTCAAGTAAGAATAATGCCTGAAATTCCTCATCGATAGTTGCAGGGTATATACATTTAGTACTAATCAATATTATCTTCCATTAATAGCTCTTGCATTGTAACCACCGTATTTCTCCACTTTCAAAGCTAAAACACCTTAATTTTAGCTGCAACTTGTAAATATATGTTGTCAACACTCATTACTTTGGCAATGTGTAGCTAATTTGTCTCTACACTTCTCTCAACATCTCTCAACTTCTCTCTTAACTCATCTCATTTAACCTCTTAAATTCTTGTCTGATTCTCTTCCCTTACTATTCATTAATAGAAAGCCATGAAATTGAAATATATGTTTAAGACCAATTAACTATTTTTCTCTGAGTACTGGGATTTTAACATTTTGGGAAGACAATATTTATGGACTTATGATAAACCCAAACACTTCCAGATTGATCTTCAAAGCCATCAGCACAGTCAAGAGTTTGTAATATAGATCCAATAAATGAGCTGTAATATCCACAAGGTTCTCTCAAAGACTTCAATATTCATCAACCACTGCTACTCCACATAATTTGTGGACTCCAGCATCGGAATATGATATTTATCATCAGTGCATGTACACAATTTCAAGTTTCAAAGTAGATAATCTAAATTGTCCATCTACTGAGAATTACATATTTTATTATCAAGACAAAGTACAAGAACCAATATTAAACACGCTCAGAGAAGTAATATCAACATTGAATAAGAACCATATAAGAAAAAAAAGAATACATATATTCAAAATTCATTTCTATTCGTTTTAATTTAAACAAAAATAATTATATACTGGAAATAAGGTGTATGTGGAAAAAATTTGTCCTATCGCTTTCAATTTCGTTGATATATAGAGGAAAAAATAGTGTCACAAAGGATGACAGCTCCATGATAATTGAAAACAAGATGGCTTTGAAAAATCTGCCTGCAAGCTTTACAAATAGTTGACTTGGGACGAACCTGTAAAAACCCCTACGAATTTTTCCTAGGTTTGCCACTAATCCCTCTCAGTATTCCGTCAAACAATTTGCTTGTAATTGGTCTAACAGGGTTTGATATTAAGTTTCAGAAATTGCAAGTGTTGTTCAAAAGTGCGTATTAAGTATGTTGCTTATTAATAAAAAGTCCAGTAGAATCATAAGCATGGATATAAGAAATGCATAATATTTGAGTGTGAATATAATTGTGTGCCAAACATTTGAATGCCACTTGTAACATTAAAATCGATTGAATAATATTTATTTCCATGGAATGAATGAAGTGGGGTTAAGAGAAGAACCCACACATAGCTATAGTCTCCTCATAATGACTTTTTATGGAAGCAAGTGTTTATCACTCTTTTTTATAATGATAAATATTAATTTTCATAACTTGCTACTGAAAGTAGCATCCTCAACAACTTTGACAAAATTCGGCTCTTTGTTTTTTTTGGTAAAAATTTGTCTATGAAGTGTGCACATGTTGCATTTCGTCTTCTTTTCCATATTCTTAAATTTGTTTATATGATACAAAATTGTTCCAAATTTCAACTACTCTCAAACTTCTATAAATAACATTTCAATTTTCTTAGTTTTGCAGGTTCGCAAAAAAGAAGATGAAAACAATCAAAAGCCAGTTTCTTCTACTACTCGACAGCTAGATATACCAATAATATTCAAAGCAACATCTATATTATTTTTGTTTTGTAAATAACCAGTTAATTGTCTCTCACAACAAACATTCGCTATTATGCTTACTTTTTGTAAATGCAAATTTTGTGCATTGTTCAGTTACATTCAGAACACGCATAGTATTAGACACCATACTTTCCAAACTGTTTTTCAAATTACATTATATGAAGAGAAAAAAGTTCCTACTATTTCAAATAAAAGCTCACCCAAATTTATAAAATTTATCATCTCTCTGTGTACTTGAAATATATATTTTATAACAAAGATTCCTACAATCAGTAAAATGAGAAAAGTCGTTGCCTTTTCATATATAGTATTGTTTATTTTTATAATTTTTTACATGCTCAAAGTAACTTTATACTACTTAATTGTTCTCAACACTTCACTGCATTGCTAGCATGTTTTTAGCTAAAGGCAGGGACTTATGCTGTCTCACAACTCTTGTTTTATTTTATTTTTTTGGTTTAAAAAGTAGTGTTGATTAAGGTGCTGACTCTTTACAAAGTCGGTGATTATCAATAATACAATTACAACAACATTTTTTTTACAAATCAACAATCACCCAGACCCAATTCAAGGAGGGGTAGGGACACCCAAGCCAAGCAAGAAAAATTTCCCCTTTCGCCTGTGACTAACAACAGTCCAAGCAATATTGTCATTAGGACCGTCAAGAGAGTGATCAAGTGGTAAGGTCCCGACTTGGGTATCATCACTAGATTCAAGGGTGTGCAACTGCGAGGCAACAACCAGTTGTTGCAGAACAACAAAGGGAACAATAGCAAGTTGTTGCAAAGGAGTGGTTTCAGGAGCGAAAGCAGTAGATGTAGAGTGGAGCTACAATCGGAGGCGACGGGAGTTGAATCCAAAACAGAAGCCACCGGAGTTGGAATCTTACGGATAGCTACAACATCGTCCTCTTGAGAGGATTCAATCGAAACAGAGTCAGAAGCATTGATTGTCAAGTGATCTTCAGTATCGTCCTTCCACCAAGTAGCAGTAGAGAGAGAGAGAGAACAACCCAAAGCTAAGTGACCCGTTGGGAAGCACCTTCAGCGTGGAAAGGGGAGACCCTCATAATCCAGTGGTTGAATCCATGGCCTATCCCCAACCATAAGAACCACATCCCTGGGGAGGGGCAGAGATATGTTGACATCAATTAATAGGCGGGCTATATTCATTTTATTTTAGAAGATAAAATGTGTATGGAAAGAAAAAAAATGCAGTTATAATGATCATATATATATATATAGGTTATTTATTCAAAATTTCATTCATGAGTAGAAAATATAGGAGTGAACTCAATGAATGATTGTAGCTATTTATATGGTTAAAAAGTTTCAACTTTTTTTAATTCTTAATTTTTTTTATTGTTAGAGTAAAGGTGGATTAATTGGGTCCAAATTGTTTTTCTTAATCAAGTGACATGTAGATATGACACCAACAATCAAGAAACATCAATGACCAATAGCTCAAAGGTAGAAAATTGATTGATAAACAACAACAAATAAATTGCATCACATTATTTAAAGATTAAGGTTAATAAGACCAACATAACAACTACAAAGAACAAACCATAGATCACATGAAACCATGTAGTTAAGGAATAAGTAACAAATCAACATATTATGGTGGCTTAAATCCAAAGGACTCCAAAGAACATTGATTTCTACCCACTACTCTATGTGCAAGATCATATTTGGAGTTCTCTTTCATTTTCTTTGACAATGCCATTGAACAAAAAATATTAGAAATCATGGAATATGAGGGTTTGGATACAATCCTCATGAATCAAGGAAAGCATGAAGAATCTATTTGTCATAGTTGAAACCTTAATGTGACCACAAATTTCATTTCTACAAAACCCTTTTTCCAACCACATAAATGGTAGATCTAGAGCCGATAAATTTACCAATAAGAGAGATTTTGAACCTTATAGATGATATTTTCATAATTGAATCAGGGACCATAATGTGTCATCCATCATTAGGTAGAAGAGGTTTTGAAGGAGAGGCAAAGCAAGAATTGAATAGTTCTTAGTAGTGAGGATATTTGACAATAAGTTATGTCCTTTCTTAGGACTAGACGATTGCCCAACACTAGATTTTATTGTACATTGTAGAGTAGAAGACCCCTTTGCTAAGTCACCTCTAATAGAATTTCAATTGCTATTGTGAAAATTAAAATATAAAATTAAAACCAATAGGAAACAACACAAAATGTAAATCTTATCCTATATTAGGCATACACTTCAAATTAGAGCTAAATGATTGCAAAAATGACAAAGGACATGAAATATCTTGTCATTACAAACCTTTGACCATAGATGATTGCCCCATGTGATAGTTGATTGTTGAAGTAAAGTGTGGGGGCCTAATCCTATAGCATAACATTGCCACATCCAAATTTCCTACTTGAAAATGGCTTGAGAGAGGTTCAATTTATATATATTGTATTGGTTGAATTGATGGATGAGATGAGATGAGATCTCATGAGATGGAGGGCTATGATTGATTTTTTAGAGAGAATGAGAAGATGACAAGTGGCATCATGTGATTGACACAGATGATTAGGGCAAGGATGGAGGAGAAATGAAAGGTGGAGATTTGATTAAATCTCCATGAAAGGTGGAGATTGAAAAGGTTTTCTTTGTAGCCTTGTGCACTTAGAGTCATGACAAATTTAGAGTTATTCAAATCAAGGTTCGGTGGAGGAATATGCAAATAATTAATTAGTTGACTTAGCTTGTTTTGTTTATTCAATTAATGATGAGGGGGATTTTAGAGGAATTCAATAAATATTTGTCTATATATTTAATTTATTGGAGAATGTTGGGGAAATGATTAAATTAATTAAATAAATGTGATTTATTCAATCCAAGTGGGAACATGAGAAGAAAGGTATAAATGGGTTAAATTTAATTTGAATAAATGTCGGTAATTTATTCAATTAATATTAGAAGAAATGTTAAATCAATTAATTAAATGGTCAAAACTATTTTAATTAACATTAGAAGAATGATTAAGGCCAGGCACATAGTCCCCTCCCCTTTGTGGTTTCTTTAAAGTTAGCATGGATGTCTCCTCTTAAGGCAATTTGAGTGATGCTTGGATTGATGGAGTTGGTTATGATAATGAAGGCTTCGTTCACTTTTTCTTCTTGACTTATATGTGACTGTATTCTAGTAATCAAATGGAGGTTGGGGCCATTCTTAGGACTTCAAAGAGAGCTTGTAGTTGTACAATGAGATAGAGAATTATTATATGTGAAACAAATTCCATGATTTTGGTCTCCCTTTTGAATAAAATAACTTTTTTGGAGTCCTCTTGAAGGTTGGTTTTGGTGGCTAAGAAGATTCTTAGTTTGGCCACGAAATTTAACCCAATATTTTATGTTTATATTCTCAAGGAATGAAATAGGCTAGCTGATTATTTAGCTAAATGGACTTCTAAAGGGATATGTAACTGGAAGGTTGCGGGTTGGGGAGATTTGAGCAAAGATAAATCTCAATAAATTATTTAGCTTATTCATGATGATCAAGTGGATTCAATTAAGTTTATTTGTTTTTGGGATGATGTGTCTTGGTGCTTTGGCTCTTTCATGTATTTGGTGGGTGGTATTGTAGAAACCCCCAATGGGTTCCCATTTGCTTGATTGTTTTTTATTAAGGGAAAAACAGGTTTTGAAGGGACCCGAAACCTTGTACAAAGCAAGTTAATTTGGGAGAACCTAAAACCCACATCTAAAGATATTCAAGAATAACCACTAAACGAAGTTGAACTAAGATGAGACAAAACAAAGCCAGGAAAGGGGATTGAAATAGACTGACCCCTCCAAAATGAAAAGTTGCCTGACAAATAAAAACATATGCATGGAAAATTTGCAGGCAATCCGAGATCCAAAAGGAGATACAACGAGCAGTAAAAAAGAAAAGGCAAAATAAAGTTCCAACTACCCTAAGGGGTTTTAACAACAGGCACCCTCGACCTAGAGCAAACAACCATCATTAGGATTTCCCTTTGGATCCCTTCTTTTGGGATCTAAGGGTCATGTCAAAAGAAGGCGAAGACCTTTTATAATGTTTTCTTTTAACTAAAATCCAGCCTTCTTCAACCTTAGTAGCCTTATCTTGCCAATCCAGTGAATCCAACGCAGGAAACCCAGCGCCCAAGGAGAGGCCAGCAAACATCGAAGAGCCAGCAGAACCAGCAAAGCTAGGGCCAGACACATCCCTGGAAG
Source organism: Cryptomeria japonica (assembly GCF_030272615.1). Classification (NCBI taxonomy): domain Eukaryota; kingdom Viridiplantae; phylum Streptophyta; class Pinopsida; order Cupressales; family Cupressaceae; genus Cryptomeria; species Cryptomeria japonica. Next base: position 277,781,827 of record NC_081415.1, on the reverse strand, counting down.
AAGAAACAGACAATGGGACAGCTCCAACATATGCATCAGAAGAAGAAACAGGTATAGGGGAAGCTAGAATCCTGTCACACCCAGCAACAGGGGCAGATCCAACAACATGTAATATATCGGGGCCACCAGATGGCTCAGAAGGAATCGAAGTAGGAACACCATTTGAAATGTCAGCAAAAGGGACAACACCTTCAACAACATCCACTGAAGGAATCTCAGATCTCGTCCTAGGGACCAAGGGGACAGATCCAACAGAATCTACCACAGGCACTTTAGAGCCATCGATGGGAGGATCCTTCCCAATCGTCTGAGAAGAGCTCTTGAATATTGTATAATGTTGAGAAGAGGCACCTTTCCACTATGAAGAGGGCTTCTTCACTTTAACTTTCTCTAAATCACATTTAGCCGTGACATGCCCAGTCTTGAAGAATCTTCTACATCTGAAGGGAATCCCTTCATAATCCAAAGGTTGAATCTAGAAACCCTTGGGGGTCGAAAGTTTGATCTCTGCTAGAAACCCCTTAGAAGCATCAATATCTACCAAAATACGAGCATAGGTGGAATGAAGGATATCAAAGGACTCCACATCCACCATAAGAAAATTTCCCAATGCCTCACCCACTTCCTCAAGGAGATGGTCCACCCAAAGATGAAGTGGGAGGTTGGGGAGTCTAACCCAAATCGACATTTTACAGAAGGATTTAGATGAGGGATTAAAATCCTCATGCCAGGGTTTAATCATCAAAGGGAAATGATTCTCCCAAGTAAAAAAATGGTCACATAGAATAATCTTTCTATCCACCACTTTATCAAACTTGGCAATAAAAAAACCCTTGGCCAAAGGGAAAATCTGAACCGAATCCGAAATGAGGGGTTCCCAATGCTTAGAGATCCAGCCATGGAGTCCCGAAAGATTGGGCCAAAAACCCCTAAACCGGCATATAACTGCAGTAGAAGAAAGATCAGAGGCAACCTGATCAATCTCTTTAAACATCTCTTCTTCTAGATTAATAGCAATAGACTGAAAAACAGGAAAAGGCTTAGTCTCAGCATGAGCAGATCCCTTACCCCCTCCAAAAGCTAGACGATCCACATAAGATCCCCTAGAGACCCCAAAAGTTGAGCAATCCTCTCCCGAAACACAGGCGGTTGAATCAACACAACAAGGAGCACTAGCAGACGCTAATGGAGGCACATCGGGCACTTCATCACCAACATGGACCCATTAGAGTTGCCAAAAACAACAGTACCCCCCACTGAAGCAGAGGCACCCAGAGCAGGCGCCTACAAAGAGGTCGAGGGTTTTGAGCAGGAAGACATGGTTTTATAATTGATCTCCCATTTTTTTGATTGTTACGATGACCATAAATTTCTAGAAATCCATCTGAAGTATTTGTATTTAATACTCTTTGAATAAATTTTTATTTTTGGCAACAAAAAGAACATCGGAAGAATGACTAAATGGGTTGATTAATTAAATGTTGTTCATTTAATTAGCATTGAAAATAGATTTGTAGGATAAACTTGATGTGATTTGAATGAGTTAATTAATTAAATGTTGCTCATTTAATTAACATTGAAAATGGATTTGTAGGATAAACTTGATGTGATGACAATGAAAATACAAGAATGCATTTTAGGTGTCTCAAAGAAAAATAAAATAACTTGTTTGGAAAAGGATGCCCTGACTATTGGAAATAGGTTTGGTGAATAGGTATGAGGGGCTCTCCATATAAAAAAAATAGGTATGAGGGACTCTCCATATAAAAAAAAGGGGGAGACAGTGAAAAATTATGTTGGGGCGATAACTATAGAATGAAAAAAATAAAAGAAGTGGAGGGAAAACCTATAAATAGGGGTTGAAGGGTATGTAAAAAGAGTACTTGGGACTCTATAGTTCAAAAATAGAAGTTGAGGAAGTAAGGTGTTCCTATTAATCACCATCAAGAGCAAGTCATTTTAGGAGTACTAATGGCAAGTGATGGGTTAACCTCAAGTAAATTCATCGTTTTTGTATTTATGGCAACATTTTTGGGCATTAATAAGGAGCTAAAGAGGTGGGTAAGTGCATCTACCAAAGAGGTTTGGTGAAGCAAGAACTCATGTAGCCAAGTGTGGTGCATGTGCAAGAAAGTAGAATTGTGGCACAACCATACAGAAAGATGCATGTGTTCAAGGTTATAATGAAAACAAAAATAGTCAGGCGCAAGTAGAGGAAGGTGTTGCAAGCATAATTATTTGTGCATGTGTAGGGGGAAATGGTGTAAATAAGTTAGATGCCAATACAAGTGCACACAAACTAGTGGTGCAAGCGCACTTGGAAGGGTTGGAGGCACTAGGATTAGGGGGAAAAGGTGATGGGTGACATGAATAGTTAGGGTTAGGGAAAAAATGGCAGTGGGTGACACATACAATTCTAGATTTAAACAAATAAAAAAAACACTAGATTTACATGGGAAAACCTTTTTAGCAAAAAACCCGCTCCAAAAATCAGAGCTCAATTGTATTATCAACAACAAGAGTTACAATACAATACACAGAGCCATAACTCTTTAGGAGTAATCACAACAAAATAGAACTCTAGAGAACTTCTTTCTCATAACAACTTCTTAGAAGATATCCAAAATATCACACTAAATATACTAAGAAGCCACATATCTGTAAAGCTCAACACATGAGTGAAAAACACCCATGGTTTTCAAAACCAATGTATATAGTCAAAGGGTAAGTAGTATTAAAACAAGTTGCCATTTCCATGACATGTTGCACATAGCAATTTCCCAAAGCACTAACTTGTGACTCACCCATAATGGTCATCTTGCCCTATGTAACATCTACATCACACCACTTGTCAAAAGTGAACTCCACCATAAATACCAGCTGCTAAAAAATAACTCTCCATGACTCTTCCACCAAACTAGCAATTGTCAAAGTAATTAAAAGAAACTATCATACTTTTGACATAGCAACCTATGACACTTGTCCCTTAATTTTGAGGACTTCCAAAGTGGATGGAAAAAAAAAATTAAATAAACATGTTACACCTTAATCCTAACATTCTTATTATTGACTACAGTGTTAGCATGAACAATGACAAGAAGTCCAAGAACAAATCTTCTCTCTTGAAAAGTGAGATTTCTCGCTCCAAGGTTATTGAAGGCCAAGTATTGGCCGCATGGGACAAATCAATGGAAACATTATGGATGTTTTATCAGGGTTGTTGGTATTTTGATACTTCAAGTCCAAAAATGGAATTGCAGTGTCTCTCAATATGGTGTTTTTTTGTGTTTTAGGAATAAACTTGTGTAAGTCAAAAGACGATAATAGAATCTATACTACCAGGTTGATCTATTTTAACAAACTAATCTATTAATGATTATAAAATAAATGGCAATACATAGGGAGATACAAGAGAGGAAGTAAACAAAATTTGAACTATCAGATAATGATAATCACAAAGCAATATGTTGCATATGATGATTAGATTAGATCGAAGGAAACCATACAAACATAAATTAGAATACCACAATTCATATAATTACAATGCAATTATCAAAAGATCTAAGCAAAATAATAGATTTTACAGAACTCGACAAATCACATAACCATTACCCATGTGCACATGTGAAACAATTCGTCTTCAGGCATTCAAAATACAATCCAACCAAGTTATCTTCACAACTAAATAACCAAGTAACCAATAATGGAATCTAAGGATTTTGTTTGAACAATCAATATAAAGAGCAACTAATCGAATCTAAAATTTATTTCATTCAAATTCAACAAGTTCGATGGAAATATCACACCAAAAATGTGTAAACACTTTGCTATAAAGTTTGCATCAAAACTCCAACTCTTTTCATGTCAAAATGAAGAGTTTATATAGATTTTATGATGCTCAATTCACAAACTAGAAGCTAGGGTTTGGGGGCTTGATAGGGGGTCAAAATTTATTAAAAACTCAACAAAAGTGCTCTAAAACTTATATAAACTAAAGCAAAATAAAGTTAAACATCTTGCAAGAGGTAGAGGACAAGTTTAGGGCATCTAATCTATAAAAAAAGAAGTCCCAACTAATGTGTTTCAACGATTGATTAACCAATGGTGATGCCTAGCATAATTTCCCTTTCAAAATGTGGGTTTCAATGCCTAGATTCTGGTGTAACTTAATTGAAATTGGATTGTAGTCTTTGTGGTGTGAGAATGCAAAAAGAGGCAACCCCATGGTGGTGTTGGAGACTATGATGTTGTCATTGATGTCAACCCTTAGTGTTTTGGAGATTGTTAGAGATTGTTGTCATTGATGTCTCTTGTGTAGCTATTGTGTTATCATTGGTGTCTTATGTTTAATGGTTTGTTGTCATTGAAGTAGAGTGGATATGAGTGCCAAGGAGATATTGCAGATGGTTGATAGTTGTTCTATCAGATATGTGTTGTCATTGCGGTTCACGGTTGGATGTCTACCTTAGTGGTGTTGATGTCTATATCCTATATGATGTTGTTGATGTGATGATGTGCAATAGTGATGACAATGAAGTTATTGATTGGATATCATGCCTCGTTGTCTACAAAGATGTTATCATAATTATATCATATTAAGATGAGGATTAGAAGTATGGTGATTATTTTGATGTACTGTGCATTCCACAAACCATTGTTGTATCCCTCTTGTAGCTCCTGAGTGAGCGATGATGCTACAAGGGTGATTCGGTCTTTGCAATTTAATGAACTGTGTAAATGTACGAAAGTGATTGAAGATAGTTTGGGAGAATGCTTTGCATTCCTTTGCATTTGAATATATTCTCTTGTGGTTTAGGATTTAACATGTATGTGTTATGGATGTTGCACTCCTATCTTTCAAAGTCACTGGTGTTGTTGGAGATGTTCTCTAGTGAATGCAGTATGATAGTAGGTTAAAGGTTTGTCATGACTAGTATGGAAAATGCTCTGCATTTCTTTGCATTGATGTTTCTGCTCCTACGGTTTGGTGGATGTGCTTATAATATTTGTGTACTGTCTCAATTCAAATTTCAGGTAATGAGGTCTATCACAAGTATGTTTGATGATGATTTATTTCATGATTGTGTATTTTGGCCTTTCGAGTATGAAGAACTCTAGATCTGTTTGGTCGCATCAACTTGTTTTGACATGATAGTAAGATGGACATGTATAAGAATGATGTTCGATTTTTGTGAAATGTCCCAATGTGGTCCATGTCACAGTGATTGATTGGTTTGGTTCCGCACTTTGTCTGATGTTGGTTTTTGGGGTGTTTTATAGTTGTTCGGTATACAGAGCTTACTCTTTTTCTTATGCTATTTATATTGAAGTCCATCGTTACATTAAAATTTGTGGTGGGTTGTTTTTATGCCCTTCTATGTCTCATTTTGGGCTGCATTGAGTAAAATCATTTGGAGGTTATGTTTTTGGGTCGACTAGGTAAGGGCTACACATTTCATCTATACATTACCTTGTTGTTGACTTGGGAGGATGTGCACCAACATGTTTGATGTTTGGGGCTGCATGGAAAGATGTAATAAGTTATTTTAGGTCCTCTCTATCTCTTGTCTTGGACCGCTTTCACCACAATATGTTTTTGAGGCTGACTTATTGGAGTCATTACTTGTCCTCTATTCTGTCCAATTTAATTCAATGTTTTCCTAGCTTGTAGATGGTATATACGAAAGATCTAATTTTTTGAAAGTGTGTGGATTGTGAAAGATACAAAGTTTAGGAAGTAAAAGTGTGTGGTAGAAATATTGGAGTTGAATTGCTTAATGGTTTCTTGAGGCAATGAGTCAAGAGTGGCTATATTTTAAGGAGACTGCGAGAAGCTTTGAGTTGAAAGCTTATTCATTGTACTTCATATCTTCATGTATCTTTCTCTAAGATAGTTAATCTCTTCAGCAAGTCATTTTGTATCTTTCCTTGAGGTAGTGAACCTCAACAACAAGTTCTTTTAGGGAGCAGTGTGCTTCTTTAGGCAACGAGCCTTGAAACAAATTTGTAATCTTGTTCTTATATTGTGTGATAGCTCTCACCATGGTTTTCCCTTGTTTTATCCATGTAAATATAGTATTCTCTTGTGTATTGGTGTTTATTGTTGATGATTAGATTAAGGATTTTGAAATTTAATTGTGCTAAAATTTTTGTGTTCAATACTGATTCACCCACCTTCTCAGTCTTGGGTGTGTTCAACAATTGGTATTAGATTCAAGTTCCTCTAAAGGAAGCTTAACAACTTGAGGAAGGTCGAGGATGGAACATGATGGGTCCTACAAGATACCTAAGTTTGATAGGACAAACTACACCTTTTTAAAAGTAAGAATGGAAGCACATTTGTTCTCTTTAGGGTTTGGAGTTTGGAACTCGGCCAAGGATGGTTATACTTTGGCTACTCCAACAAATCTGATAGAAATTAGATTGTATGAACACTAGAAAAGCAAGGAATGTGATCTTGAGTGGATTGGCATATTTAGAACTAATGATGGTGATGCACTACGATGGTGCTAAGGAGGTTTTGGAAAAGCTTAACAACATCTATGAAGGAGATGATAAAGTAAAGCAAATCAAGGTGCAAAAATTCAAGTGCGAATTTGAAATTTTGAGGATGAAGACTTTGCTAGTTATATGGTATTGGGTGGATGAAGTAGTGAATGGGAGCAAAGGCATTTGTGGAGAATTGAAAGAAGATGAGGTTGTGAAAAAGGTACTTAGATCTCTTCCTAAATATTATAGTCATAAGGTATTTGCTATTGAGAAAAGTAAGGACTTGGATAAATATTCAATAGATCAAATATATGGTGTGCATTTGATATGAGAGAGTTTGATAAAGATGCTCCTAAGAAGGAAGCAATATTCAACGTTGGTAAAAAGGTAGAAGATGATGTTACTAATCAACTTAATGACTTTGATGAAGTTGAAGGAAACTTTGTGAGAATATTGAAGAAGGGTACCAACAAGTATAAATGTAATTTACCTTAAATATTTTAATTGTGGAAGAATTTGACCATTTTGCATCCAAATGTACCTTATAGAGAATTAGTAAATATCAATGAGAGAGAAGTTCAAAACAAGTTTGTATTTCAAGGAATGCATTTATTTTTTAGAAGATGGGGATCAGGATGATTTAAATGATGAAACACTTATCATGGCCTTGAAAGTTGGTGACAAAAAGAATGATGTTGGAAAATCTAAGAAGGCAAGTACCTTGTAGGCTAACAAAAATAATGAAAAGTCAATGATTATGTGGACTGCCCTTCATACAAAAGAAGAGGAAAATGCTTGGGTTATTGATAGTAGTTGTTCTCATCACATGACTAGTAACAAAGGGAAGTTTAGCAACATTAGGAAGTGGAATGGAGGACTAGTAAATTTTATTGATGAGATATCTGCCCAAATCCATGGAAAGGTACTATAACAATTCATGAAAAGAACAAGACTGGGGATATTCTTTATGTTAAAGGCTCGAAACACAATCTTCTCAATGTTAGTCAGATGTGCAACAAAGGATATAATCTTACATTTCATGGCAAGGGTTGTGAAATTAGAAATGGTAATATTGGTAAGCTAGTTACAAAAGGAAACAAAACTAATGGAGATGTTTATTACCTAAAGGAGGCTAGTGAAAGAAGTTTTTGATGGCATAAAGCATTGAATGTTGGCTATGACACAAGAGAATGGGTCACATCAACTCTAAACATGCAAGAACATATATGCCAAAAATCATCAAGACTACAAACACCTTATGCAAGGAGTGTCAAATGGGAAAGTAAACTAGAACGAGTTTCAAGAACAAGGAGTACTCATCTACAAAACCCTTGGAGCTGATACACACTAACTTGTGCAGACCTACCAGGACAAGAGGACTCAATGGTGAAAGAGTGTAGTTGAGGTTCAACAACTCTATGACCCCTTATGAGCTATAACATGGAAGACCTCCTACTATCAAGTATATAAGAATTTTTCATAGCAAATGAATATAAAAAAAGTTGAAAAAAACTTGGGAAATTTTGAATCAAGATGTGATGAATGAATGTTGGTTACTCAACTAGAAGTAAGGCCTATGGATGCTACAATAAGAGACTTAGGAAGATGGTTGAAAGAACAAATGTTAAATTAGATGAATATTGGAGTCAAATCACACAAAAACTTGAGGACTACAAATCAAAAGATACTCCTTGCATAGAAGAAGTGACAAAAAAAAATGAACAAATATCAGAAAAGGTCCCTAAAACTCTAGCAAAGTATATCCAAAGTAATCATTCAAAAGATCATATTATTGGTGACAAGAATGAAGGTGTGTATACTAGGACAAGACTTGCAAAAGAAAGTTCAAGCAAATGATTTTTTGTCTCCTTTCAAAGATTGATCCCAAGACCTTTGTTGATGCTAGCAAGGATGAAGGATGGTTGCAGGAAATGGAAGAAGAGATAAAATGGAATGAGAAGAATTGGACATGGGAATTATTCCCTAGATCTACAGATAAGAATTTCATAGGAACAAAGTGGGTGTTCTGGAACAAACTAAATGAAGAAGAAGCGACAAAGAACAAAGCAAGATTGGTTTGCAAAGGATATTCACAAGTGGATGGAATTGGTTTTAAGGAGACTTTTGCTTCAATGGCCATGATGGAGGTAATAAAAATGTTTGTTTTCTTTTCAATTTAGAGGAAATTCAAGGGTTATCGAATGGATGTCAAATCAACTTTCTTGAATGGTGATTTAGAGAAAGAAATCTACATTGAGAAGCTTGATGGGTTTCAGTTATCAGAAGATTCAAACATGGTTTGCAGACTCAAAAAGGCATTATATGGTCTCAATAAATCCCCTAGGGCTTGGTATATAAGATTGGATAAGTTCTTACTTCAGTAAGGTTTCAAGAAGGTATCACCAATAACAATCTTTACATTAAGGTTGAGGAAGAATTTTTTTTGTAGTTGTTGTATCTGTTGATGACATCATCTTTGGTGGAGATGATGGTATGTGTAAAATGTTTGTAGAAGAGATGCAGAAATAATTTGAGATGTCAATGATTGGTGAGTTGTCTTTCTTCCTTCGACTTCATATTTCTTAGCTACATGATGGTATCTTTATTTCTTAACCTAACTATGTTAAAGAGACGTTGAAAAAGTTTGGTATGGAGTATTCCAAACCAATTAGTACTCCCATGGCTACTGGTTGTCATTTGAGTAAAGATGATGAGTCACCTCAAGTTGATCAGACTCTTTATAGGTCTATGATTGGAGGGCTATTGTATTTGACTATTTTTAGACCTAATATTATGCATGTAGTATGTTTGGTTGCAATATATCAAGCTAATCTTAAACAATCTCGTGAGAAGACTAATAAAAGGATATTCAGATATTTGAAGGTTGCTCTAGACTATGGTTTATTTTATAAAAAGAATGATGGCTTCTCTTTGAGGGCTTATACTAATTCTAATTGGGCTAATGTGTGGATGGTAGAAGTACCAGTGGTAGTGCATTTTTATTGGGAGATATATTGGTTTATTGGTTCAGTAATAAGTGAGACTTATTACCCTTATCAACAATGGAAGTTAAGTACATTGTTGCAATATATCGTTGCACCCAAGTGTTATGGATGAAACAAACATTGAAAGATATCAAGTTGGTGCATGATGAGCATTCAAGGACTAAGGATATCTCTATCGGGTATCACTTTTTGAACAAGAAGTCAAATTAGAGTATGTTCCTCCAAAGGATCAGATTGTGGATATTTTCATAAAGGAACTTTCAAAAGATACATTTGGGTATCTTAGGGAGAAGATAGGGGTTATTTCTCCTACTTCTAATTAGATGTATAATATGATGCATCTATCTAGGCGAAGAAATTCAAAATTTACCATTTTCTTCTAGATTGGTGTGGGCTACCTATTGGTGGGAGTGGGTGGTTGATTGTTTGTTGCTAACAAGAGGAGAATGTATAGAAGAGTGTGCATGACAAAGAATGAAGACTTTTTCTCTCTTTCCTTAATGTCAAATAGGGAGAGAGTACACATGGATGCTAAGAAAGGGGAGGGGAGAATTAAAATGATTAGTAAGGATAGAGTGCATATGATTGTTATATCAATGAGTGTTGCCATTAAAGACAAAGGGGGATATTGTTGGACACTGTGGTGTTATCATTCATGTCAACCCTCAATGTTGTGGAGATTGTTGGAGATAGTTTTCATTGATGTCTCTTGTATAGTTATTGTGTTATCATTGATGTTTTATGTTTAGTGGGTTGTTGTCATTGAAGTAGAGTGTATATTAGTGCTAAGGAGATGATTCAGATGGTTGATAGTTATTCTATCAGATATGTTTTGTCATTGTGGTTCATGGTTGGATGTCCACCCTCATGGTATTGATGTATATATCTTGTATGATGTTATTGATGATGTGGAATAGTGATGATGATGAAGTTCATGATTGGATATTATGCCTTGTTGTATGCAAAGATGTTATCATTATGATATCATATTAAGATGAGGATTAGAAGCATCAAGTTGATAATTAGAAGTATTAAGATAAGTATTAGAAGTATGTTGATGGTGTTGATATCTTGTGCATGCCACAAGCCATTGTTTTATCTCTCATAATACTTCTGAGTTAACAAATGATGCTACAAAGGTGATTTGGTCTTTGCAATCTAATGAATTGTGTAAATGCAGGAAAATGGTTGAAGACTATCTGGGAGAATTCTTCATATTCCTCTACATTTGAAGATATGCTCTTGCAGTTTAGGATTTAACATTTACATATTGTGGATGTAGCACTCCTATCTTTTCAAGTCATTGGTGTTGTCCTAGATGGTTTTTGGTAGATGCTTATAATGTTCATGCAATTCCTCAATTTAAATTTCAGGTGATGAAATGTACCTCAAGTATGTTTGATGATGATATATTTCATGACTTTGTATCCTTTCCTTCTGTGTATGAAGAACTCTGAATCTCTTTGGTTGTGCCAATTTGTTTTGATATGACAGTAAGATGGAAGTGTATGAGAATGATGTTGGATGTTCATGGAGCATCTCTATGTGGTTCACATTGTAGCAGTTGATTGTTTTGGTGCCGCATTTTGTCTAATGTTGGTTTCCAAGATGTTTTGATGTTGTTTGATAGAAAAATCTTATTCTATTACTTATGCTATGCATCTTGAGGTTTGTGACTGCATTGGAAGTTGTGTCTGGACCTTGTTATGTCTCATTTTTTGCTACATTGTGTAAAATCATTTGAAGGTTATATTTTTGTGTTGACTGGGTAGGGTTACACATTTCATATATACAATACCCTGTTGTTGACTTGGGAGAATGTGCACCAACGTGTTTGATGTTTGAAGCTACATGGAAAGATTTAATATTTTTTTTAGGCCATCTCTATTTCTTGAACTGGACCGTTTTCACCACAATATGTTTTTAAGGTCAACTTGTTGGGGTCATTGCTTGTCCTCTATTCTGGTTGACCTAATTTTAAGTTTACCTATCTTACAAATGGTATATATAGAAGATAAAGTCAGTTGCAAGTGTTTGGATTGAGATGGATTGTGAAAGATGAGAAGTTGAGGTAGTAAAAGTGTGTGGCAAAAGTATTGGAGCTAAATTGCTTAATGGTTGCTTGAGGCAGTGAATCAAGAGTAGCTACATTCTAAAGCAACTATTGGAAGTTGTGATCTTAAGGATTATTCATTGTAATTCATATCTTTATGTATCATACTCTGATATAGTAAATATCTTCGACAAATCATTTTTTATCTTGCCCTAAGGTAGTGAACCTCAACAACAAGTCCTTTTAGGGAGAGTGTTCTTCCTTAGGCAATAAGCCTTAAAACAAATTTGTAATCTTGTTAATATATTGTGAGATATCTCTCATCATAATTTTTCCCTTCTTGGGTTTTCCATGTAAATTTGGTTTTCTCTTGTGCATTGGTGTTCATTGTCTTATCTTTGTAAGAATTGGCTATGAAGGTAGGCACCCAAGATCTAGAGGCAATAGAAAGCACAAGAACAAGAGAAATAATATGTAACAAGAATAAACTATATTCCTAACAATGATGCAATAGAATAGAATCAACTAGATTCCATACAATATGGGATACAATGAATTGTATGAGTATGTAATAGACATAAGCCTCCTTATATAAACAAGGCAAAAGGAGATGAGAGCACACAATAATGACATGTGGCTCAATGAGATGTAGGGGTAGGTAGGAATTAGCCATAACTCAACCACCTGACACAAATAACTATGCATCCTAGGAAAAAATAAGTCCACCTAAAGTGGAAATGCTCCAACTGTTCCTATGCAGTTTCCTAAGTAAGCTTAAGTGTAATTGTATCCTAAGAGATAGATAAAATAAATTAATTACACCAATAATATTTCATTATTGTTAATCAGATTAAGGATTTTGAATTTGAATTGTGCTAAAAAAATTAAGTTTTGTTCAAGATTAATTCTCCCCCCTCACAGTCTTGGGGTGTGGTCAATAGGTGGTCCCTTTTCTCCATGTGAGAACTGGAGTTCATAAAAAAATACTTCTGGGCACAAATGAATTTCCACTACTTGTTGTAGCTGAAGTTTGATATCTACAAACTTCTCATGAATATCACACACACACACACACACACACACACACACACACACACACACACACACACACACACACACACACACACACACACACACACACACATATATATACATATGTATATACATATGAATATGCATATATATATACATATACATATACATATACATATATATATACATATACATATATATATATATATATATATATATATATATATATATATATATATATATATATATATATATATATATATATATATATATATATATATATATATATATATATATATATATATATATATATATATATATATATTAGCTTTGGAAATGAGTAGCAGTCTTCAAAAATTCTTAATTTAACAAGTTGACCATATCATTTAGTGTCTCAATGTTTGGTGCCTTTGTATACTTTATTTTTACCATTAAGTTCTTACTAATGATTTTCAAATTTCTTTTCTTTTCCTTGAATTGAAGAATCTCTACTCTCATGATTTGATTTTGCTTCTTCATATCCACCATCTAGACAATTCTATCAATGGTGCACTCTTTATGAAGCTTGTCTTTGAATTCCTATAGTATATGATAAGTGTTTCTCACAACTAATCAGTTTTCCAAAAGTGTGCAATGAAGAGATTCTATGAATTCATCTCATCTGACCAACAAACATTGATTTTCTCAATGATATTCCATTTGGATTTCTTATATTCTTTCACAACCATCTTGATGGCTCTTACCCATTCTATGGGCATCTTCCTAGTGGACTCATCCAGAACTCCTTTTCTCAATAATGCATCTTCACTGATCGATTTAATGACACAAAGAATGACAAGATAATCATCCTACATGATGATAGTGACATCAATGCTTACTCCTTCTTGATTTATGATTTCGTGTAAAACTATAAGTCGGTCTTTGATGACATGGTACAAACCGATGACTTCATGGATTACCTCCTCACCTTGTTGCTTAATCTCTTGTATCCACTCTAATGTCACTAAAATGAATGGGCCATTACTTTGAAATATGACACATTGTGAAAGTGTAGCCTTTATACTTGTAGATGGAGCACTATAATCTATTGGTCCTAGGAATCACCGTTGTATTCTTTTAATTCTCTAATTTGTGCTTTCATCTCTTCCTTGAAATTTTCTTCTTTGTCAAGTCTCCTGAAGATTGCAAAAACTTGTCAAAGAGAATGTTTCTCTCCTTATTTTGTATCTTGAGATTTATCTCTTGTACTTCATAATCTTGTACTTACATTTCACTCTTAGGTTTGTCTACTAAAGGCACTTCAATTTGATCCTTCTAGTGGCCATTATCATCTATTGTAACCACGAACAATTTCCTAGCTTTCTTTTTTTGCTCTAGGGTCTTGAAGGTTTTTTGTGGAAGATAGTGAGGTCTTCTTCACTTACCTCTATATTTTCTTTGCCTTCTTTCAACAGTGTGCGTCAAACTTATGGGAATAATGCAAACAACTATTTTAGAGTAAACCTCTATTCCTATTACATTACTATCCATTTGTTGATGATGTTGTCCCATACTTGTTTGAGGTTGATCTTCAACTATTTTGTCATCTCCCTCATTTTTCATAGGTTCATTTCCATCACCTTATCTCTCTTCATGGTGTTGTTCTTCCACATTTTTCTCATCATGTGATGGAGGCCTATCTCCTTTCGCTTCTTGATCCTTTTCTTGTTATTGTTCTTGTTCTTTAGGTAGGTCATCATGTAGTTCTTCATTTTGTAATTGATCTCCTTTGTCACTAGAATCTTATTTCTCTTCATGATGGTCTTCAAGAGTTTTCTCTTGGTGTCCCTTAGGAGCACGAGGGTGTCGATCCTCTTCTTCATTGTCTTCATCATCATTTCCTCCACCAAGAATGAAGTGTAAATCTTCTTCACCCCTTTTATTAATTGCAGTGAGGTAAGTATCCTTCTTGTATATTATCCTAAGGATGGTCTTATGACTCTTTAGGTTCATCTTCTATAGTTTCTAGGGCTTCATTGTTTTCAACCTCATCCTCTTCATCATCTTCAATGTGGATAGTTTATGGGATCTGCTACTCCCTAGCCTCCTTTTTTGGTACATTAACTAAATAAATCTGAATGGGTTTTCTCATTGGTCAATTGAAGATGGTCTAGGGGGGGGATTTGTTGCTTCTCTTTGTCTAGAAGGAGCATCTTGTATTTGTAAACTAGAGGTCTCTACCCTCGCTTTCTTTGTTGTGTGCAACTATTGTTCTTCATCTTCAAATTTTCTCTTTGACCAATCATGGTTTCTTAAACAGCTATTCATTTATATAGGTCATGGGATCCTATACATTTGTATAGAATTATTATCCTCGATCTATTGTGACCTTGACATAATAATCATGAGGAGGAATAACAAACACTTTCTCAATTGAGTCTAGTGAGATATCTAGTATCACCTCCCCTAGAGGACCATACACTCTTCTTTCTTCTGGCTTGTAGTTCCTTTCACAAGTTAATACCATGTCCAGGGATTGCAATGAGGGAAAACCTATTGCCTACACCAACCTAGATTGAACCAACGATATAGCCCAATAGTTCCTTCTCGTTGGATTTATGATTCTTTTGAGGAGCTCATCCAATACTACATGCCCTAAGTTTTTGTCAGTGATATTCCTATCCAATGACACTAGGTCAATAGGAGGAAGGTATCAGTTGAACTTGTACTTCATTGACACAACTCTCTCTTAAGACATTACATATTTTGCATGAAACTTAATCAAGTTAATAAAACATTCATCCATTAAACATGTCATTTTTCATTGGTTACCAACTACAGTTTATTGAAAGAAAATTCAAATCTAAAACTAAATCAAATATTAATACTACAAAATGCTTAGCAAATTTGAAGAACTTAGAAGGATCCTTTCAGGGGTCGAAGATGAGACATTCCTAACCTTCTTTTAGAATGGTATTAAGGGAAAATTCAATGGTTGAGTGTCCAACATCCCTAAAGTATGTTAAGAAATAGACTTTATGTGTTTTGGTGGTCAAGGATGAGACATCCCCAACACCCTTTTAGGTAGCGGGGGTATGACATCCAATACTCGATGTGTGGGGGAGTAAGTTAGGGAATTGTGGATCAAGGGTTAGGTAAGTTGAGTTAGATCATTCTCTACTGAATACCTGATCACTGGAACTACTTGATTATTGACCTTATTTTTTGTATTTATTTCATAGCTTACCTAACTAGAAATCTTCATTATGCATGAGCCAAACCCTAGTTTGATAAATCCATTTAGGGTTTTGGGGGTGAAACTTGATTGTCACTTCATACCATAGGGTTAATGGGTTGGAGGTTTAGGTTATTAATATTGTAAGTAGTTATCAATCTAGATTGAGAACCAAATTTCTCAAACCCTAACTCGGTTGAACTAAAAATTTCTTTAAACTTTTGCAATTATGAAGGCACACGCAACTACAATAAGGATGTCAAGCCAAAACAAAAGACTTTAAAATCACTCTTATGCACTATGGAAAGATGGGAGATAATTCCCTCAAGGCTACACTTAAGGCAAAATTAAAAAGGACACAAGGAAGAGTAGTGTAGAAGCTTGTAGGGCAATCTCTGAGCACAAGAGACACCAAAATGGTGAAACAGCCAAATAGAAAATGTGAAAGGAAAGAAACACAAAGAAAAACCCTACCTCAGACCCCAAATTATCAAACCTAATGCCTAGTACCCATGATAGGAGGCTTACAAAGTCATTGAATCACACTTGGGAATGAAAAATAATAGTCCTTTTAGCTTAGAGAATCGGTTTAGCACTTGAAATAATTGATAATTATGTACAAAATGAGATGTTAAACTTTGTTTTTAAAGGTTAACATGATGATCTTGGGTGCATTAAATGCACAAAAGTAGGTTGGTAGGGCACATAGACCTCTTTTGGGGTTTGTGTATTGGGGTATTGAGGGTTACATAAGGCTATGTTACCCTAACAACCCTAACCCCTGATTCCTGAAACGAGGTCACCATGGTTCAAGGATTGGGGATGAAACATCCTTGATACCAAATGAACAAAGGCAAATGAAAGAGAAAAAAAAGGAAAGGGTTGGGACATCGGGCACTCAGAGCCACTAGATGAACCTACAACATCCTCTTCCCCAAACCCCAAAAGTCTAAAAGTGTGGGGCAAAAACAAAAAATGAAGGATGAAAGGAAGGAAAATAAAAGAAAGGTAGAAGGAAAAGGCAAAAAATGAAAAGGGGGTCCCCATTTGTCCAAGTGAACCAATAAGGTGTGATTTGTGAAGACACAACACTCCCACTTGTCAAAAAATTGTCAACAGTCAAAAATTTGTCATCTACTCAAGGGCCCAATGCCCCTAGAACTTGCAAACCATCTCTACTTCTCAGTACTCACTAAGTTTGTCAGTGCATCTATAACATTAGCCAAAGTATCAACTTTTTCTATCTTCCACCATATCACAAATAAAATAAAACTATATATCAATAGGCTTTGTTTGGACATCGGAAGTAGGGCGTTTTGCTAAACAAATAACTCTTTGGCTGTCACAATAGATAGGAATATGTCTTGCATCAAAACCAATATTAGAACACAATCTCTTAACCCAAATGTATTTCTTACAAGTACAAGTAGCTACCATGTACTCTTCTTCTATAGTGGATAACACAACAACAGCTTGTTTCTTAGTCATCCAATTGATAGGACCACTAAACATCATGAAAATATATCTACCGGTGGATCTTCTATTGTCAATATCACATGCCCAATCTAAATCCACATATCCACAAATGTAAACTAAATTCCAAGGTCCAAAAAGATAACCATGAAAACACAAACAATAATCAGAACTACCCCTCAAATACTTGAACACTCTTAACTGCATCACAATGCACCCTACCAAGATTAGTCATATATTGACTAAGGACTCCCACTACATGGACAAAGTTTGGCCTAGTATAGACCGCAACATACATCAACCTGCCAACACTACTCACATGAGGTACTCTAGACATATCCTCCATCTCGGTAGGATATTTTGGACAATCCTCCATAGAAAGCTTTGTCCCCTGTAACATTGAAACAATTAACTATCAGCAAGCCATCATGTTGAATCTCTCCAACACAAAGTTTACATACTTACTCTAGGTCATCCAAATATTTTTGTTAGCTCAATCTTTGATGATCTCATTCTCAAGAATATATGTCATTGCACCTAGATATTTCATATCAAATTGTGCTACAAATTGAGACTTCAAATTTGAAATCATTATTATACCTTTCCCAATAAACAACATATCATCTACATACATGACTATCATGAGAATGTGCTCATTTTAAAATTTGTAATATACACAATGGTCAAATTTAGATCTCATAAATATTAAAGACAACACATAAGTGTCAATTTTTTTATATCACATTCTAGGAGATTGTTTCAAACCATACAAAGATTTTTTTCAAATTACAAACAAGGTTCTCTTTACGTTTTTCAATGAAATTCTATGGCTATGACATATAAATTTCCTCCTCCAAATCACCATGAAGGAATGGTATCTTCACATCCATCTTCTCAACTTCCAAGTCATAAGCTAATGCAACTAATAACAAGAATTGAATGGACATCAACTTACCTACATGAAAGAATATTTCACCATAATAAATTCCCTCCACCTGAGAATACCCCTTCATGACCAACCATTCTTTATTCTTCTCAACATGGCCATTTCAGCCCATTTTTTTCTTGAACGTCAATTTACATGCAACAAGTTTTTGTCCTTCAGGAAAAGATACTAGATACCATGTAGCATTCTTCCTCAATGCAACCTTATCTTCATTCATGGATTCCATCTAGGAATCCACATTATGCAACCCATAACCGATCTAATAGTCTTAGACTCATCAGCATTAACAATCAAAGAAAATATACAAATAGAATTTAACAAAGAATATACATACCTTATTGGTGAAGAAACATATCTTTTAGTTGTTGGCACCTATCACGAGCAGACCTCCTCAATTGTCGAGGTTGAGGTTCTTGTTCTTCTTCACAACTTTCAAAGCTACTTGAGCTCTCCTCATCATTGGGTCCAAAAAGAGTGCAAAGTTCAGCTTTCATCAAAGTAGGTGGTACCTAAACTACCCTTTTTTAATATGTGTCTTCCTTCTTTGGTTTCAAATCAATTGTAGAAGGTTTCAACTTATGGAAGATCACACTTCTACTAAAGAGCACCTTCTCTGCAACTGGATCCCAAATCTTATAACCTTTCACACTGACACCATAGCCAATGAAGGTACACTTAACCACCTTGTTTTCCATTTTTTATTTTTTCACATGGCATGTTAATATGCCTCACAACCAAGGACTTTGAGATTTCTCATCAAGGGCTTCTTACCAAACAATGCCTCCATGGGTGTCTTTTCAATTAGAGTCAAACTATAATATCTATTAATAAAAAAGATGCAATGGCTACCACATCATCTCAAAACTTCTATTCAAGACCAACACCACTTAGCATACTCCTAGCCCTCTCCATCATCATTTTTTTCATCCTCTCTACAACTCCATTTTGTTGTGGGGTGTATGGATTTGTCTTGTGT
The DNA here is from genome assembly GCF_030272615.1 of Cryptomeria japonica. Taxonomy (NCBI): domain Eukaryota; kingdom Viridiplantae; phylum Streptophyta; class Pinopsida; order Cupressales; family Cupressaceae; genus Cryptomeria; species Cryptomeria japonica. The sequence continues at coordinate 277,762,639 of NC_081415.1, read as the reverse complement.
CTCTCAATCCCATGGTCCTTACAAAACCTGTCAATTTTTGTTGAACAAAACTCACCACCATTATCATTCCTCAAACACTTAATTTGTCTACCAATCTTGTTTTTGACCAAGGATTTGAATTCCTTAAATCAAGTAAGAAAATTAAATTTACTTCTAAGGAAATACACAAATGTCCTATTATAGTCATATATGATAGAGACAAAAAACACGGATCTAGATAATGAAGTAACATTAACATGACCAAAAAAATCAAAATGAATATAATCTAAAACCCCATAAGACTTCTAAGAATTGGAATAAAAATAAACATAGTGTAGTTTACCATAAACACAATGTTCGCAAAATTCGAACTCAAGAATACAATCATCAAGGACTTCAAAATGGTTCTTATTTTTCAAGGCTCTAAGACCCTTCTCATCAATATGGCCAAGTCTCTTGTGCCATAACATTTTATTCTACATTGGGAGCTTCATCTCCAAAGTATTTGCACCTTTAGGTACCTAAAAAGAACGACCATTAAATATAGAAACAACAGTCTTCTTCTTTACATGATCAGATGATGAGGATGAAGAATCTAAATCCCTTTTCTTGGACTTCACAGAAGTACTATTGCATTGAATTGTGCAAGCATCCAACTTATACAAGGTGTCAATTCAAACACCCTTAGCAAGCACCATAGAGCCTCTTGTCATCTTGCATCCACCACTCAACAAAACAACTTCCGCACCCAAATCGCTCAAGTTGCTAACTGAATGTAGGTTCCATGCCAAACCAGCAATATTTAGGACACCATCAATCCCTTTCACTCTACCATTAGGTAAATGGATCTTAACTCTTCCAAGGCCAACAACCTTCATGTGAGAGTCATCACCCAGATACACCTTCCTTCTATCAAACTCTTCATACTTTGAGACCAACCTTTATGAGAGGTCATGTGGAAAGAGGCACGTGAATCTATTGACCACGTCTTCTAATGTGTGTGTTTATAAGGCTATGACAAAAGAATCTACTTCATCTTAAGATGATTTTTCAAAGTTAGAATTAGAGAAATCCTTTTTACCTTTTCTTTTTTTTTCCACCTTTCACTCTGTAATGTATGAAAATTGGGAATTAGGGTTTCACCAAGTAAATCCACTAAATAACCCAATTAAAATAGCATACATTGAAACAAGATTGAACCCAATAGATCTAGGCTCAATCCAAGCAAGGAAAGAGTTGATGTTCTGATTGGATTCACTAGTTGGAATTGGTTATCCTCTTTCTTAGTTGAATTTGAAATGTAATTGGAAAATTAGGGTAAAAGTATGAATAATTGAAGTAAATAATTGAAAATAGACTACTACAGATGTCCTAGAAAGCCACAAACTAAGATCTAGGCAAAAGATGTTTAGAACTTGTTCCCAGAATTTTAGCCTAATTTTTCGAGACTAGGTTGCACAGATCTGCCCTAGTCCTCTGAATTTTTCGTTGTCAAAAGCTAAACCCGTTCATCACTATTAACACTACTAGAATTCCTAAGTATAGCTCTTGCACCTGTTTCCTACACAAAGGGAGAGGGAAAGATATTTGGAATGGGGGTTTGCCTTCGATCAAACCCCGCTTTTGGAATTAACCATGAAATTGAATGGGTAAATGTAATGAAACACTAATAAAATACTTTCCTTTTGAGAGGAAGTTTGAAATGCTTGAAACAATAATGTATACCTTGATGAAGTTTTGTTTGACCTTCACACAAAGGTTTTAGGGTTTCATGTAGGATGTCTTCATAAAACATTAATCATGGATGCTATCTTCAATACTTGAACTTGACTTCACTTCTGCTCCAATGATTGATGAATGACTGATTGCTAGCTCACTTGAATTGAATTTCACCAAAGTGTAATTGAGATCATAGAAGATTGATTAGGTTTAAAATGACAAGGGTAGACCTCCTTTTATACTTGATCATCCGAAAATAAATTGAATTTCCAAAATAGACCGACATGAGATCAAATTTCTTACTCAATTGAAATAACATTTTGAAGCCCCAATTTAGGGCTGGATAAGGAGGACTAGGGCACCCAACGCCTTGGTCCTAAAAAATCAAGACTCTAGAATGAAGGGTGAGATGGAAAGTTGATGGAAAGGTGAGTTTGGAATGTGGTGTGAATAGAATAAACACTGTAATCAAGTATCGAAAGTCGGAATGACAAAGTGAGGTCTAGGTGAGGACAAAATTGTAAGCGATTACAATTTACAATGCTACACACTCTTTTCTGAAATGACCAATTTTTCCACAGTTCTAAAATTTATCTTTGGAATTTTTAATAAGACTTAGATATCCTTGAAGATTTTGAATTGCCCTTCTTGTCCTTCTTACCTTTCTCCATTATTCTACCACAAGCAACTAGGTCCTCCTTAGCCATCTCAAAATATTTCCTTCACATCAAAGAAACCACATCCTCCATCTTGAAAGTGGTTATTGTGCTTCTAATGGCCATCACAAGGTGATCCCACAAGTATTGCAAAGACCATAACAGAAGCATGCATTTATCTTGTTCATTTATCTTGATACTATCATAACCCAATTGGGCGATTAGCATGTTGAACACATTCATGTGATCTGCAACAAATCCTCCTTCCTCCATCCTCAAAGAATATAATTTCAAGTTCACAGAAATAACTTATTTACCAAGGATTTCCCCAAAATATATATCACCAAGCTTCTTCCAAACTTCATCTATAGTCCTCTCTTCATGGGCATTCAGGAGCACAGAATTAGCCAAACATAGTCTTATCAAGCCCTTTGCTTTCTGATCCATTGTATCTCATGCATACTACATTGTAGCTTGGTGTTTCGTTGAAGAAATTTCAATCCATATATCTCTATCTATGAGAATATCCTCCATTTTGAGTTTCCACAAACCAAAATTATTATCACTAAACTTCTCCATCTATATTCTTCTTGATGTGCTTTCTATCTCAAAAACTACAACAAGGTTATGAAATCTTTCTCTGCAAAACTCCCTCTAAAATTAGATCAGCACAAAGACCCTTCAACCCAGCAGGAATAACAAAGCTGGCCAAGATCAGATACCAATTAGAAGAAAGAAAAGTACAAAGAATGCTTCCAAATTCTACATCTAACAGGAAAGTGAATTGGAAAATTTCTTGCAAACCCTTTAACTATTACATGTTAGATAAACATGTAGAAATTTAGATTTAAACAAATAAAAACATAACATAATATTTATGTGAGAAAACCCCTTCGAAAAAAACCCATACTGCAAAAGCTAGAGCTCAATTGTATTATAAATAATAAGAGTTACAACACAATGCGCAAAGCCAATTCTCTTCAGGAGTAGTTATAGCAACAAAGGACTCTGGAGAACTTTAGGCACATAACAGATTCTTAGAAGATATCCAACATATCATACAAAATACACTAAGATGTCACATATTTATAGAGCTCAACAAATGAGTGAAAAGCATGCATGATTTTTAAAACCAACTCATACGCTCAAAAGGTGAATGGCATTAAAACAAGTTGTCATTTCTATGAAATGTTTCACATAGCAACTTTCTAAAGAACTAACTCATGACTCATCCATAACGATTGACTTATCATATGTAACACCTACCTCACACTACTTGTCAAAAGTGAACTCCACCATAAATACCCACTGCCAAAAAATAACTCTCCATGACTCTTCTATCGAACTAGTAATTGTCATAGTATTTAAAAGAATCTATCATAGTCCCAACATAACAACCTATGACACAAGTCCCCTATTTTTTTAAGACTTCTGAAGTGGGTGCAAAATATAATAAGTAAACAAACATGTTAGGACTCTAAGGTTGAGACACCTTAATCCCAACAATATGGGAGAGCATGTGAAAGAATGGTTGAAACAACTAAGGTGGGTAGGAAAACATATTTTAAAATGAGAAAATGGATGAGAAAACAAGTGGGTGGTATGGGAAAATGGGTGGGAAAATAATTAAACAAGAGAGGAAAAGGGATGGAAAATAGGTAAATAAATGGGGAAGAGAAATAAGAAAAAATTAAGCAATCTAGGAAATGGGTAAACAAGAGGGGAAATGGGATGGGAAATAGTGAAATAAAATATGAAATAATTAGGGAATTAATAAACGGAATGGAAACTAGTGAAACAAGATAGTAAATGGGAGACAAGCATATTAAAATGGGATAGGGAATGGTTGGGAGAATGATAAAATAAGATGTATAAGCATTGGAAATAAGTTGACCAAGGTGTATGTACATATGTGTAAAGATTGTCAATTCTGATAGTGCAAGAAAGGTGATCTATGACATTGTAACTAAAGTGGAGCTTTGATGAGGATGATTGGGAATTTACATAAATAATTGGTTTGCAATCTTTGGTGTGGATTCATAAGATTAAGGTACATACAATTTTGTTGATGGCCCTAGTAGAGCTCTAGCATTCAAAGATGTAGACTTTTCATCTCCCAACAAGGAGATGAAAATAATGTTGAACGATATACGACATATCATATGTATCCCTATCTATGGACAATTGGAAAGGAGAGAATGACAATTGATCCTAGGGATGACATTAGATATATATGCATTCAATGGGAGGGTATATCAAGTACCATTAGATCTAATGGAAATCATCAGTTGTACATTGCTACATATTGGAATTTGTAAACATGATAATGAATATTGTTGATTTGGGGTAGTATTTGGTCGCGTACATGTTCCACACATTTGTATAGGGATTTGCACTTGTTTGTGTATCAAGACGGGAGGAGTATAATAGTGTCAATATTTCTACAAGTGTGGGCTTGGGAGCATATCTTGGGAGCATATAGCCATAGGGTGGCTAGAGGGAGTACATATAATTTGAGTGACAAAGGATCATGCCATTTATGGATGGTAGTGACACCTTGAAGATATTAGATGCTACAAGCATGCAATAAATGATCTAGTGGCAATAGACATCACTTAGAGGTCATTCAAGGCTAGGTAACCCCTCAGAGTAGAGAATTTATTCTACCAAAGGTTTAGACAAATAGAGTGTTATATCACTAGCCAATGATACTTTACCATTAAGAGAAAGAGACCTTATTGTGTGCTACACTAGTTTGGAGTATAGTAGAGAATCTCCTACCTACCACATGTTTAAGCATGAGTGGTGAGAGATCAAATATTGGGAGCCTCGTATTTATAGGTAGGAGGGGTGAGACAAGCAATGGAGGTAACATGGGATGCACAATAAAATATAGTAAATTTATGAATGACAGTGAGGTATAAGGAATGATGTGAACATCAAGCCTAAGTAGATGATGAGATGACATGTACTGCTTAGGGACATGGCGCCACCATACAGACATTACTAAGAGCTTGGGATTATAAAAACTATGATAAGAGAGTGCTAAGGTCAAGAGAGAATTGATACTAGAAACAGTAGGGGGGAGGTAGTAATAGAAGAGGGTGGAGATAAACATAGAGTAGGTTGTGTTGATGTTTGTAGCTTCGGTTGGCATCCTTCAGGCAGCCGACTACAATTAAATATTTATATTAAGGGGGGCCAACTTTGTGAAAGTACGCCACCTTTGGGAAAGGATATATTGTTTTTATTATTGAGGGCCGATCTTTTATGAAAGGGTGCCTCAATTATATATATACAAGATAAAATATTACAAGGGCAGATCGAATAAAAAAATAGTAGAGCAGTCTACATACTAACAGAATCAGGTCTTTACATAAGAACAGTGCTCGGGGGAGACGATAACAGTATATCATATATGGTTGGGAAGGTAACAGATCTGAGTTGTTGCCTGTGGATAGACGAGCACCCCATTAACATTTCTGATTGCTTACATTTATGATCATAAAAACAACATGGTATCAGAGTGAGTCGATTGTGGCAAAGGAGGTTATTGCAAATTATGATCAGAGAATCAAATCAAAGCAGGTTTTGAAGGCGGCTCTCCTCTATGATCAAATCCTCTCAAACAGAAATCAAGATCAGCGAATTGGCATCAGCCATGGTTGGGTGCTCACATAAGGCGGAGCAATGGCAGATTGCCCTGGGAAAGTTGCGAAACGCAAATATACTTTATCCAGAGCAAGAAGACAGAGTGTTTCTGAGGCTCCGACTTAGCGTTGACGCTCTCAATTCGAACCTCGGGGCCTACCTTCTTTACTTCGCGACCTACAAGAAGAAGTTATTGTTCAGAGCCGGCAAAGATCTCACATCATTCCAAGCAGGGATGTTTCAAAAATATATATATATATATATATATATGATGGATAACGAGATCGTTTTCAGTCTGTTCATGGGCACTTGAATATTGAAAGTGGCTTACTCTTTGTTGGAAGTATCTTTTGTGAGGGTTGATGGTAATCGCACGCCAATTCACACTGGACTTGTATTGGTTAGATAACTAGTATCTGATCTTGACGATCGATTTGACTTCCTTGACCTCTGATATGTGTATCAGATTGTATTCCATTGTTGTTTACATCATTCAGCAGCTTCGTATTATTGTTTGATGGCTATGTTTTGAGTCCCAACAGTCCATGGCAATAAGGAGGGTCATTTAATTTGCCTGATCATCTATTTAAGATAGCTCTATCAACTCAAGCAAGCTATACAGATGGAACAGTATTTGGTGGAGATCGTGCTTTGGGTTCCAGTACTAGCTTATCGCAAACTACCAAGCATTCAAAGGTATATGTCGATGCTTCCACTATGAGAATTGTCGATGTCTGTGTAATGTCATGTCCACGATCAACGTATTCTGAGATTAATGTCACTGGCACTTCTACAGAAGGAACTTTCCAGTCACAGAGGTTGAAGCTAGGAGCAGTTTCAAGGATGATGAAAAGGAATCTCCTGCAGAACAATCTTTTTGTGGTTACTTTGATATCATTTATGGGCGGTCAAATTCAAAGGCAGACCAGTCAGATGCTTATGCAGATACACTAGCAGGCTTGGGTAATTTTTGGTCTTAGGAAAAGTATAGTGTGGCATCTTCTTCAAAATTGTGGTAAGATAACAGGAATCAACATGTGCTCAGCAAGTTGTACAATCTGGTTCAACAAATTGTTACACACATGCCCTGTTGTGGAAGGGTGGGAAGGATTGGAACTTGGAGTTTACGGATAGAAAGTTGTGGGCATTATTCAAGGAGGATTATGCTGGGAAGCTTGGTGGGAAACAAATTTCACGTCACAGGAGTATGGAATCTCAATATTCTTTCTCCACTCAAAATTCCTTTTACCAGTCTGAAAACACTTTATGAGAAGAGTGTTATCTCATGTAAGACAATTCATTTGACTACCCCCGATCCATTCTGAAGCTCCATATGACAGGAAAGATACGCAAGAAGCCCGTTTTTAAGAGATTGAGATCTGGTTCCTTGGCTAAAATGGGTAAATCATCTTGTGGTTGATATGACGCCGACACTGGGCTCTATGATGTACCTGATGGATTTGATGGCCTTGTGATGACACCCTGGCCTGATCGTTGTATAATCGATATGCATTTGGATACTCTGTCATGAAAATTATGTGGCAGGGTTGTCTTTGCGGATAAGGAGATAAGACTCAGTTACAAAACTAAATCAATGGGTACCAACAATAAAAAGATAAGTATTTTTTTAATTAATGCTAAGACATTGGAATAGTGAATCTTGTATGCTTCTAGCATTGATATTTCTCTTCGGGATAGTTTAGTTTTATGAACTATTTGTAATCTCTCTCTAAAAAGAGTGCTTCCAAGATGGATCAAGGAATAGAAGGATGATGAGAGATCAAATTCAAGGAAGGAAGAGCTTGACACATCTTGTGAGGAAGTCATGCAGGCTGAAGAATGGAGACACAGCTTGCTGCCATGAGACTGAGTTGGTGGCACATAACTGGAGACCTCTCTTGAAGAGGAAGAACCTATTCAGTTTGTCATTGTGATCAGTTTCTTCATAGAGGAGGAATTAACATTCAGAGGGAGTCTGACAAACCATTAGAGGCAACCCTGAACGAGGAGATCGGGAGGTTGATTCTAGAACTTGGAGTTTCAAAGGGAATCACATCATTATAAAGATTTGTGTAATGCATTCTTCTCTGTGAGGGAGAAGTTTGAGGTGAAAGCCCTTGTTAATGCATTCTTCTCTGTGAGAAAATATTTTGAGGTGCAAGCCCTTGTTAATGCATTATTCCCTGTGAAAGAGAAGTTTGAGGTGAAAGCCCTTGTTCCACCCTCTGGGAGTAGCCATGGTGGATGTCATGTTAGAGACTCCATGACTTAGCACTTGTGTTTTTCACCCTCTGGGAGTAGCCAAGGTGAACGTCATGATGACGACATCACGTTGAGTGACTGTGATGGGCACTTGTGTTCAAATGCATTTCCATACATGGGAGTAGCCATGATGGATGTCATCACGTGAGTACCTCTATGATGAGTCTTGTTCCACCCTCTGAGAGTAGCCATGGTGAATGTCATTTCATGACTCTATCAAGAAGGATTCCTCCCTAGTTAAGAGAGAGTGTTGATGTTTGTAGCTTTGGTCAGCATCCTTCAGGCAGTCGACTATAATTAAATATTTATATTAAGGGGGGCCGACTTTGTGAAAGTCCTCCACCCTTGGGAAAGGATATATCGTTTGTATTATTTAGGGCTGACCCTTTGTGAAAGGGTGCCTCACTCATATATATACAAGATAAAATTTTACAAGGGCAAATCGAATAAAAAAATAGTAGAGCAATTTGCATATCAAGACAAGCAGGTATTTACATAGGCACAGTTATCGGGGGAGACGATAATAGTATATCGTCTATGGTTGGGAAGGCAACAAATCTGATTCATTGCATGTGGATAGACAAGCACCCCATTAACATTTATGATTGCTTACATTTTTTATCATAAAAACAACAGGTTGGGGATAACTTGGTGGATTTGTGCCCATGCAAGAAAATGAGGTAGAGGTAGAGGTAGAGGCAAGGTTTCTAGGAGGACTAGATGTAGTGATATAGTGAAGAGTTTGCACATAGATTTAGCATGGGCATGAGCATAGAGAGATTCTCTAGCGATGGATAAATATACCAAGTATATGGAGAGGGGGGATACAAGTTGAGTGGTATGGGCTAGATATAGAGGATTATTTAGCCTAAGTGGAGAGGGATGCAACACAAAGGAAACTTGATTGAGGTAGGAGAGAGACAAGACCAAAGGTTTGGTGGTCTTGTAAGGATCATCATAAGTAGTGATAAAGATGGTGGAATAATCATATGAACACCATTGGGTACTACAAGATTTTCACTACTACATGTTAGCATATGAGCAAGAAATGCCACTTGCATGGTTGGAGAAATTAAAGTTTCACCAATTAAGATAGTAAAACCACTAATCTCACCAAACCATCTAAACATTAAAAAAGGGATGTAAATCCAATAGATTTGAATTATAATTTTTTAGGGAAAAGTAATAAACAATTAGAGTAAAATAATAATAACAGAGTGTTCCAGATTTTAGATAGAGCCACCAAATAGAGATCTGAGGAGAGAAAATGAATAAGAACTTTTAGCTAAAAATTCAAGCCAAATTATCGGGACCAAGGTGGTAGAGCGACATGGTCCTGCAACATCTAGATGGGAAAGTAGGATGTTTTTCGCATTAGGGAGACGCACAGGATCCAGTATCAGAAGATCGGGTAAAATTCTCTAGACTACGACAGTGGAGCTACCCGGTCCTTTGCTTTTTGCTCATGTAAAAGTTGAACATATTCATAGTTATTTGTTCTATCAAAATTTTATTTGTAGCACTTGAATCAATTTCCTGCACGCACACACACAAAGAGAGAGAGAGAGAGAGAGAGAGAGAGAGAGAGAGAGAGAGAGAGAGAGAGAGAGAGAGAGAGAGAGAGAGATGGTTGTGGATAGGGAATTTCCTTAGGTCAAACCCTGGTTTAGAAATTAACCTTGATATTGAAATGATAATTGAAATGGAAATAGAATTGAATTTCAACAAGATGCTTTCCTTTTAAGGGAAAGGCTAGATCTGAAATTGAATGTGAAGAGGGGAAAACGGATTAGAAGCGAAAATGATCAAAACATAATGAAATAAACATAAAAATGCTAAAAATATCAAAGAATAACCATTTCACCTTGCTATTTTACCTTCTCCTTCAGATTGAGCTTGATGAAGTGAAGGCGCCCCTTGATGATGCTCCACTTGATGTGCTCCTTTGATTGCTTGTGATATGGAATGCTCTCCTTTGTGCTCAACAAGATGGATTAAGGATTATGGGATTGTTGGATTTGAGTGATGGATTGTGAATTTGATGGATTTGAGAGAGGATTTAGAAGAGGATGAGAGTAAAATTGAGTAGCATGAAGATGCATGAGAAGTGGATCCCTTTTTGTGAGGATAATATGCTCCAATTTATAGATTGGAGGAGGCCAATGGAGGGCCAAGATTGATTTGATCATGAAGGGCTGAGATTGATTTGAGATAGAAGGCATGGATCAAGGGTGCCTTGGGAATATAAAATTCCTTTGGAAAAAGGGGGGAGAAATTTGAATTTCGAACTTGAGGAATTAAACATTCCAAAATAAGGATGCATTGAGGGATTCAAAGAAATTTGAATTTCTTTGAGAGATTCAAAGTTGATGTGACATGAGTGGGAATTAAAAATAGGATAATAATGATAAGCATGATTATGAGAGATTCAAGGAGGATTAATTAGGTTGAGTGGGATTAGGAAAAATGATTTGTAGGAATCACATGCCTAGGTTAATTAATTAGAATTAATTAAGTGAGTGGGTTTAGAGGATATGATTATTGGAGGGGACTTTAGAAGAATAGGGAAAATTAATTTATTTGATAAATTAATTATTGGACTATAGTGACAGGATTAATTAAATTAGATTTAATTGATTCTGCGAGGAATAAGCATAACACAATTAAGTTAATTAACTATGTTGATAGGCTTAAATTAATTAAATATTAATTTTAGGTGTCTACATTTTGAAGAGGGGAAAATAGATTAGAAGGGAAAATAATCAAAACATGATGAAATAAACATAAAAATGCTAAAAACATCAAAGAATAACCATTTCCCCTTGCTATTTTACCTTCTCCTTCGAATTGAGCTTGATGAAGTGAAGGCGCCCCTTGATGATGCTCCACTTGATGTGCTCCTTTGATTGCTTGTGATGTGGAATGCTCTCCTTTGTGATCAACAAGATGGATTAAGGATTATGGGATTGTTGGATTTGAGTGATCGATTATGAATTTGATGGATTTGAGAGAGGATTTAAAAGAGGATGAGAGGAGAATTTAGTAGCATGAGGATGCATAAGAAGTGGATCCCTTTTGTGAGGATAATATGCTCCAATTTATAGATTGGAGGAGGCCAATGAAAGGCCAAGATTGATTTGATCATGAAGGGTTGAGATTGATTTGAGATAGAAGGCATGGATCAAGGGTGCCTTGGGAAAATAAACAGGAATATAAAATTCCTTTGGAAAAAGGGGGGAGAAATTTGAATTTCAAACTTGAGGAATTAAAAATTCCAAAATAAAGATGCATTGAGGGATTCAAATAAATTTGAATTTCTTTGAGAGATTCAAAGTTGATGTGACATGAGTGGGAATTAAAAATAGGAGAATAATTATAAGCATGATTATGAGAGATTCAAGGAGGATTAATTAGGTTGAGTGGGATTAGGAAAAGTGATTTGTAGGAATCACATGCCTAGGATATTTAATTAGAATTAATTAACTGAGTGGGTTTAGAGGAAATGATTATTGGAGGGGACTTTAGAAGAATAGGGGAAATTAATTTATTTGATAAATTAATTATTGGACTATAGTGACAAGATTAATTAAATTAGATTTAATTAATTCTGAGAGGAATAAGGATAACACAATTAAGTTAATTAATTATGTTAATAGGCTTAAATTAATTAAATATTAATTTTAGGTGTCTACATTTTGTAGAGGGGAAAACGGATTAGAAAGGAAAATGATCAAAACATGATGAAATAAACATAAAAATGCTAAAAACATCAAAGAATAACCATTTCACCTTGCTATTTTACCTTCTCCTTCGGATTGAGCTTGATGAAGTGAAGGCGCTCCTTGATGATGCTCCACTTGATGTGCTCCTTTGATTGCTTGTGATGTGGAATGCTCTCCTTTGTGCTCAACAAGATGGATTAAGGATTATGGGATTGTTGGATTTGAGTGATGGATTATGAATTTGATGGATTTGAGAGAGGATTTAGAAGAGGATGAGAGGAGAATTGAGTAGCATGAGGATGCATGAGAAGTGGATCCCTTTTTGTGAGGATAATATGCTCCAATTTATAGATTGGAGGAGGCCAATGGAGGACCAAGATTGATTTGATCATGAAGGGCTGAGATTGATTTGAGATAGAAGGCATGGATCAAGGGTGTCTTGGGAAAATAAACAGGAATATAAAATTTCTTTGGAAAAAGGGGGGAGAAATTTGAATTTCAAACTTAAGGAATTAAAAATTCCAAAATAAGGATGCATTAAGGGATTCAAAGAAATTTGAATTTCTTTGAGAGATTCAAAGTTGATGTGACATGAGTGGGAATTAAAAATAGGAGAATAATGATAAGCATGATTATGAGAGATTCAAGGAGGATTAATTCGGTTGAGTGGGATTAGGAAAAGTGATTTGTAGGAATCATATGCCTAGGTTATTTAATTAAAATTAATTAACTGAGTGGGTTTAGAGGAAATGATTATTGGAGGGGACTTTAGAAGAATAGGGGAAATTAATTTATTTGATAAATTAATTATTGGACTACAGTGACAAGATTAATTAAATTAGATTTAATTGATTCTGAGAGGAATAAGGATAACACAATTAAGTTATTTAATTATGTTGATAGGCTTAAATTAATTAAATATTAATTTTAGGTGTCTACATTTTCAAGAGGGGAAAATGGATTAGAAGGGAAAATGATCAAGACATGATGAAATAAACATAAAAATGTTAAAAACATCAAACAATAACCATTTCACCTTGCTATTTTACCTTCTCCTTCGGATTGAGCTTGATGAAGTGAAGGCGCCCCTTGATGATGCTCCACTTGATGTGCTCCTTTGATTGCTTGTGATGTGGAATGTTCTCCTTTGTGCTCAACAAGATGGATTAAGGATTATGGGATTGTTGGATTTGAGTGATGGATTATGAATTTGATGGATTTGAGAGAGGATTTAGAAGAGGATGAGAGGAGAATTGAGTAGCATGAGGATGCATGAGAAGTGGATCCCTTTTTGTGAGGATAATATGCTCCAATTTATAGATTGGAGGAGGCCAATGGAGGGCCAAGATTGATTTGATCATGAAGGGCTGAGATTGAGTTGAGATAGAAGGCATGGATCAAGGGTGCCTTGGGAAAATAAACAAGAAAATAAAATTCCTTTGGAAAAAGGGGGGAGAAATTTGAATTTCAAACTTGAGGAATTAAAAATTCCAAAATAAGGATCCATTGAGGGATTCAAAGAAATTTGAATTTCTTTGAGAGATTCAAAGTTGATGTGACATGAGTGGGAATTAAATATAGGAGAATAATGATAAGCATGATTATGAGAGATTCAAGGAGGGTTAATTAGGTTGAGTGGGATTAGGAAAAGTGATTTGTAGGAATCACATGCCTAGGTTAATTAATTAGGATTAATTAATTGAGTGGGTTTAGAGGAAATGATTGTTGGAGGGGACTTTAGAAGAATAGGGGAAATTAATATTATTTGATAAATTAATTATTGGACTATAGTGACAAGATTAATTAAATTAGATTTAATTGATTCTGAGAGGAATAAGGACAACACAATTAAGTTAATTAATTATGTTGATAGGCTTAAATTAATTAAATATTAATTTTTGTTGTCTACATTTTGAAGAGGGGAAAACGGACTAGAAGGAAAAATGATCAAAACATGATGAAATAAATATAAAAATGCTAAAAAAATCAAAGATTAACCATTTCACCTTTCTATTTTACCTTCTCCTTAGGATTGAGCTTGATGAAGTGAAGGTGCCCCTTGATGATGCTCCACTTGATGTGCTCCTTTGATTGCTTGTGATGTGAAATGCTCTCCTTTGTGCTCAACAAGATGGATTAAGGATTATGGGATTGTTGGATTTGAGTGATGGATTATGAATTTGATGGATTTGAGAGAGGATTTAGAAGAGCATGAGAGGAGAATTGAGTAGCATGGGGATGCATGAAAAGTGGATCCCTTTTTTGTGAGGATAATATGCTCCAATTTATAGATTGGAGGAGGCCAATGGAGGGCTAAGATTGATTTGATCATGAAGGGTTGAGATTGATTTGAGATAGAAGGCATGGATCAAGGGTGCCTTGGGAAAATAAACAGGAATATAAAATTCCTCTGGAAAAAGGGGGGAGAAATTTGAATTTCAAACTTGAGGAATTAAAAATTTTAAAATAAGGATGCATTGAGGGATTCAAAGAAATTTGAATTTCTTTGAGAGATTCAAAGTTGATGTGACATGAGTGGGAATTAAAAATAGGAGAATAATGATAAGCATGATTATGAGAGATTCAAGGAGAATTAATTAGGTTGAGTGGGATTAGGAAAAGTGATTTGTAGGAATCACATGCCTAGGTTAATTAATTAGAATTAATTAAATGAGTGGGTTTAGAGGAAATGATTATTGGAGGGGACTTTAGAAGAATAGGGGAAATTAATTTATTTGATAAATTAATTATTGGACTATAGTGACAGGATTAATTAAATTAGATTTAATTGATTCTGAGAGGAATAAGGATAACACAATTAAGTTAATTAATTATGTTGATAGGCTTAAATTAATTAAATATCAATTTTAGGTGTCTACATTTTGAAGAGGGGAAAACGGATTAGAAGGGAAAATGATCAAAACATGATGAAATAAATATAAAAATGCTAAAAAATCAAAAAATAACCATTTCACCTTGCTATTTTACCTTCTCCTTCGGATTGAGCTTGATGAAGTGAAGGCGCCCCTTGATGATGCTCCACTTGATGTGCTCCTTTGATTGCTTGTGATGTGGAATGTTCTCCTTTGTGCTCAACAAGATGGATTAAGGATTATGGGATTGTTGGATTTGAGTGATGGATTGTGAATTTGATGGATTTGAGAGAGGATTTAGAAGAGGATGAGAGGAGAATTGAGTAGCATGAGGATGCATGAGAAGTGGATCCCTTTTTGTGAGGATAATATGCTCCAATTTATAGATTGGAGGAGGCCAATGGAGGGCCAAGATTGATTTGATCATGAAGGGTTGAGATTGATTTGAGATAGAAGGCATGGATCAAGGGTGCTTTGGGAAAATAAACAGGAATATAAAATTCCTTTGGAAAAAGGGGGGGGAAATTTGAATTTCAAACTTGAGGAATTAAAAATTCCAAAATAAGGATGCATTGAGGGATTCAAAGAAATTTGAATTTCTTTGAGAAATTCAAAGTTGATATGACATGAGTGGGAATTAAAAGTAGGAGAATAATGATAAGCATGATTATGAGAGATTCAAGGAGGATTAATTAGGTTGAGTGGGATTAGGAAAAGTGATTTGTAGGAATCACATGCCTAGGTTAATTAATTAGAATTAATTAACTGAACGGGTTTAGAGGAAATGATTATTGGAGGGGACTTTAGAAGAATAGGGAAAATTAATTTATTTCATAAATTAATTATTGGACTATAGTGACAAGATTAGTTAAATTAGATTTAATTGATTTTGAGAGGAATAAGGATAATACAATTAAGTTAATTAATTATGTTGATGGGCTTAAATTAATTAAATATTCATTTTAGGTGTCTACAGAATGCTTGTAATTAAAATTGATACCTTGATGAAGCTTGCTTGAATTCTCACATAAGGATTTAGGATGTCATGCAGAATTTCTTCATGGAAGTTTGATCATAGATGCCATCTTGAATGCTTGAACTCGACTTAACCTCTCCTTCAATGCTTGATGAATGGTTGATTGCCTGCTCACTTGAATTGAAATTGTTGGAGTGTAATTGAGAGAGAGAGATCCAACTTAGGCTTCATAGACTTAGACTTCAAATGAGAGGAGTGGGACTCCTTTTATACTTAACCATCCAAAAACTATTTGAATTTCCAGAGTAGGCTAACATGAAACCTAAATTCTTGCTCACTTCAAGTGACCATTAATGGGACCAAATTTGGGTCCCAATTAGGAGGACCAGGGTGGTGGGGCGCCCCATTCCTATTAATCAAGGTTCAGATTTGAATAGGAGACAAAAAGGGAGTTGAAAATGAAGGTTTCGGGAAGGTGTGAACAGAATCAAAGCAGTCATCAGGCACTGAAAGGAAAAATGCCAAGGTGAGGTTGAGGTGAGGAGGAAAAATTATGCAGATACAATTTATGATGCTACATTTAGCCCCCACTTTAGTGGGAGTATGAGACTACACCCATACTCATGATAAAGTACAAAGTTGCATTGAAAAACTTTCACAAAGATACCATAGAGACAAGACACACCAATCCCCCAAGGACTTTAGGATCTTACTACTCTAATATCGAGATAAAAGGGAAAACACGTGAAAGGGAAAGAGCATGACTATACTATCTTAGTAAGATTTGTACTTACTATGAGTCATGAAAAAGAAAATTTTGAAATA
Source organism: Cryptomeria japonica (assembly GCF_030272615.1). Classification (NCBI taxonomy): domain Eukaryota; kingdom Viridiplantae; phylum Streptophyta; class Pinopsida; order Cupressales; family Cupressaceae; genus Cryptomeria; species Cryptomeria japonica. The sequence continues at coordinate 277,745,976 of NC_081415.1, read as the reverse complement.
CCAAATTACAAAGAAAAAGGCTCAATGTGCAAAGTAGCTTGAACTGAAAACACGTCATTGGTGTGTACATAAAGTGTAACATTGAGCAAAGTGTATGTCCTCGCATTAAAGCGATTGCATATGCCTTATCAGGAGAAATAGCTTTAAGGTAGCATACATTCAAAATTCAAGCATGTTACCACAATGAGATGCCCCCAAGATAGGACAAAATAAAGGATAATGGTCACAAAACATATAGGAAAAATCTCATAAGGGATTCACTATCTCTAAAGTTAGTAATGCACTTGTGATAAATAATTCATATCAAGAATAATTGTATTGAATTGACCTCATCCCCCAAAGATAGTGGAACTTCAAACACAATGGAAGAAGAGCACAAGAGATAACAAACAAATGTCTTTTTGAGTCAACAAGGAAGATACCAAAAAGGATATCTCAATGCTTTGCATCGTCCCCAAGTAGACAACACAAGAGCATATTTATGAACAATAGCACATCTACAACATAAAACAAATACATTTAGTAGAATAGAGAAACAAAAAGAGCAATGTCACAATGGATTGACCTCTTTATTACCTTGCACTAATAGAGTAACAAGGACAATCCAAATAGAACCTAACATAACACCAAAAACATATCAAGTATCACATCACATGGGGAAGCACATTATGAACAAGAAAATGCACAAAAGAGAATCCACGGCATGAATGAAGGCCTCCCAATCTTGCTTAATATCATTTAGGGATGGTGTAAAAGATGCAAGAGGAACCACATCAAGAATAGTAGATAGAGGTATTGCAAGTTCCAAATGAGGACCATGCTCTAATGATGAATCACTTTGTTTGTCACTAGGAGCTAGGATTAATGTTTTTAAAAAATGTGAAGATAACTCATGATTAATCTCAACAGGCTCATGCATATCATCAGAATCATTAGGATCATCATTGTTAGCATGAACAAAATTATTATCATCGTCCATATCATCATCTAAATTAATCATAATTGGATCTTTAACATGAAAAGAAGTTGAACCATAATTTTTTTTGAGAATTTTTAACTTAGGTGATTTGAGTTGAACTTCCTCCCTAAGGTTAGGCGAAGGCTAGACAAATGGAACCAAGTCAACATTTGTTGTCTTCGGGGAGGAAACCGTTTTGGAAGCAATCTCATGAACCTTAGCATGACATCTTCATTGGCATTCTCTCACACAACAATTCCTTTTAGTTTTATTTGACACTTGTGAAGGTTGAGGATCAATCAACATAGGCTTCTTTTCTTCCCTTCTAGGGGAAGGAACAGAAGAAACCCTAATAGGTTGAGCGATACATGATTCCAAGCTATTTCCTTTATAGGACATAGGAGGTGCGATGTTGGCATATATTGGAGGAAAATAAGCGGTAGGAAGATGACCAAGTTCCGGATGAGGAAGATGAATATCCATGGTTGTAGGGTCTCTAAGTTCACTCAAGGCCATTATCATCTCATTTTTCTATTTTTGGTAAGATAAGAAAATGATGTCATTTCAAGGCTTTAAAAGCTCAGGTTGTTTAGGCCAAAAATAATTGAGGGTGAAATTTCCAACCTTTTTTGTGGGTTGGTAAAGGTTATGATTGATTGTTATAATAGTGTCATTATGAGGGAATTTCAAAATTCATGAATTGTAGAAGGAATAGTTTTTTAAGAAGAGAGCCATGGATGTCCTAACTTCACATCAAATTGATCCGATGTAAGAATAATAGAAAAGGTGACATCTAAGAACTTAGTACCAAGCTCAATGGGAAGAGTAATAGAACCAATAGTAGGGCAAGAAAAACCATCATACACCTTAACCATAACATTAGATTTATCATATGTTACTTGGTGCAAATGTTGAATAAAAAGATGTTCTTTAGTGATCAGATTCACTATACATGTTGAATTAATCAACACCCCTCAGGAGAGCTTGTCTTTGATCTTCATAGTAATATATATGGGACATCAGGTGCAACAATAGTCTCACTAGGATTGAAGGTAACGCATAAATATTTTGTAGGTTTAGGTTTGTCAATGAGGTTCACAACCTTATTAGATTCTATACCAAGGTCATTGGGAAAGAAGGCAAGTTTCTAGGACTCAACAACATTAGTAGAATGAGAAGGCAACGAATTGGTGAATTTTTGGAGAATTTGGTTAGGAAGAGCTACAAACTTATTATCTCTATCATTCACACCAACTATGGATATAGTATTGTTATCAATAAATTCTTGAATCTTATTACTCAACTGGTAACATTTCTCAGTTTCATGACCTAGTTGACGATGATATTGACAAAAAGCTTTAGGATCATGGGAAGTTGGAAATGGTTTAGAATGGCCAATTGATTTGATGGGAGGAAGTTGCAACACATTAGCATTCATCAATCTCAACATTATACTATGCAAAGACTTAGAAAGAGGAGTTAATTATTTTCTAAATTATTTGGATAAAGGGGTCATGCCTATTGCCGTGCTTTCCACTTGAGTGTTGATGTTATCATTTATCTTGATGAAACATTTTGTCTGTTTGAACTTCATAAATGATTATTGAGCATTCTCATTCTTATCAACAAGAGTCATTGAAGAAAATGATTGAAATTGACTCACTTGAAGCTAATAATTATGAAGCATTGTACACAATTGCGTGAAAGAAGTAAACTCGGAAAATGGAAGCTTATCTCTAATATCCTTTTATAAATTAGCAATAAAAATTATTTGAATGTCATGATCAGACACAAGATAAGAAATTTGTGAATGCAAATGTTTATATCTACCAATAAAATTAGTCACTTTTTCTTTAACTCCTTGCTTACAATGAATCAAATCGGTCAAAGTAATCTTAGGACCAATATTATTTTGAAATTGTTGAATGAAAGCATTAGATAATTGTTAAAAAGAAGTGATAGAATAAGGAGACAAAGAACAATACCATTGTAAGGCTTTATCTCTAAAGGTTTGAGTAGATAATTTTTCCATGAGCCTTTGATCATGAGATAAATCACTACAAAAGGTTTGAAATGTCTTCAAATGAGTCAAGGGGTCACCTTTTCCATTGTATAACTCCTATTGAGAAATTTTCACACCCTTGGGAGGAACTGCATGGACAATCTCATCAGATAATGGGCTTGCTACATCAAATGTAGGAACATTGAACTTGGATTGAGTTAAAGAATTGAATTGGTGTTGTAAGGATAAAACAATTTGAGATAGGTTATTGATAATTGTCATGGTAAATGGATTGGAATTGGAAATATTGGATTGAAATGAAGTAATATTGTTGTAAGTGGATGTTGAGAATAAGGAGGGGAAACATTATGGTATGCTGGTATGGGAGATGGTTGTGAAACAAATGGAAGGCTCAAAGAAGGAGATATGTAAAAAAATTGATTAATAGGATTGCCCCCATGACTAACATGTGTAGGATTAACATTTTGTGTGCAATTAGTCATGATAGTAGATGTAAATGTAGGCACAGCAGGCAAGGATGTAGGCATAATAATAGAATGGTTAACTTGGCTACTGGGTTGAGAGTAACCAAAAAAATCAGCACAACTTTTGATTAGCATAATATTGGTATCAACAATATGAGCAAGTCCATGCAACACATCCACACCTACCTTATTCTTAATCCTATGAGGATCCGGTTAATACTGAGAGGGGGGTGAATCAGTATTAAGACCAATTGAAACTTTAAACCCAAAAACAAACTTATGTCAGATCTGAAATCTTTTAACAAATATCTCAACTTCTTTAATCAGATCTAACAACCTCTTTATCATATTTGCTTAACACATTAATCAAATCATTTACCACATCAATCAATTCTTTCACCACTTAAGCAATCATATAGATTTAATCATTTACCAACTTATCTTATCAGATCAATCACTTTTCTCTATCAACTCTTATCAGTACCGGTAACATCTGATAAAACATCATAACCGGTGTCTCAAAAATAATGCATGAAATGAAGCATAAACAAGAACATCACATGAAAAACATTTCACACATGAACACCATAAGTTTTTGACATGGAAACCCAAATAGGGAAAAACCACAGTGGGAGTTGGCACCCACAAATATTTATACTCTTTTGAAGTACACCTTGTTAGGAGCTTAGCCATGTTAGGAGCGTACAATACGCCCTGTTAGGAGCAGACCCTGTTAGGACTCACCCGGTTAGGGGATTTGCCTAGCAGCCCAGTTAGGAGCTTGATGATCTGTTAGGATAAACTTGGTGATAGGATTTAATACTCTTTTGAGAGTTTCCATGTTAAGGGACTTAAATGTTTAAGGCCTATTAGGACCTACCCGGTTAAGGGATTTAACCTGCTGCAATTGTTAGGGAACAATAGTATGAAAATGATATGTTACTTGCACTTCTCTGCTTGTTTGATCAAATCCAGTTATGCACAACACTCTGCAACTCTCGGGAAGATCTCACACTTCACTTGGACGCCTCAATGCATTCTCTAAGACCACCGACATCATAAACGTCAACTGTGCCATCCTAAATAGCCATCTCAACTAGGTCAGCTACTAAACCCTAATTACATCATGAATTTATAATACAAATCATAAGAGATCATCACATATTGATATACAAATCATTACAACAAATTACAATTCAATATCAACCGTTGGTTGATCGTAACCCATCACGAAAATCCAATCTGCACCAAAGTCAAAACCTCAAAACACTCTACTAAGTTTTTCGTTGATTCCCAAGAAATTCTTTCTTGAATCGCGCCAAAATAGTAATTAAATCATTTCACGTGGGTTGTGTCATGTTACCAACTTCATGTAGACTTGTCGTCGATCACCGTCATAACAAAAATTATTAGCGATTTGATGATATCTTCACTGGTCTTAAACCCTACTAAAACCTTAGCAAAAATTCATCAAAAATTTGAAACATGCCTTCTATTAATCATCACAAGTTCTGGTTTTGATCAGATACTCTTGTCCACGATACAGGTTCACCATCCAAACAGCAAATCATCAATCATCGCTGATCAACCGATTCAATCAAAATATCTTTGCTTTATCGGTTAAAGTCTTATTTCACAAACCTCAATTCTTTGTTGATAAACCCTATCTTCTGGTAAACCAAATCACATAGATGACAAAATAAAACATCAAGAACATCAGTTGACATCAATGACAACACAAATAGTTGATAAAGTCATATATTCACAAAATCTCAATCTCTTCATCACAAATAGACTTATATCCTTTACCGGTGCAGTCATCAACCTTCAACTACATCATCTTACCTATATCAATTATGTCAAATGCCAACAATCTCCCCCTTTGGAATTGATGGCAACACCAATCAGAGTAACATCATCATCTGCAACTTGCTTGCCAGTATCACATAATTTGTCAGTTCTCCTCCTTTTGTCATCTTCCCCTTAACCAATGCTTCTCTCAATCTGATTTTTTGATCTTCAACTTCTCTCATATCTTTTCTTTTCTTCTCCCATATCTGATTTATTTTCTTCTCCCCCTTTGACAACAATACCAAAGGTGTAAATACATCACTTGTCTTCAATTATTTTGTTGCCTCTTCCATCATCTATGCTACTCAAATCAAAAAAATTATGACAGAGCATTAAATCAGAACTTTACATCAGACTTTCTCCCCCATAGGAGTAGTCTGCACCTTCATCAATCCTTCATGAAACATAATCATGAAATCCATAGGATTGAGGGATCTCCATCATTCTAGTTCTTTCGATGTAGGGGACTAACCCCTAGTTTAAACTCAAAGGTAGCCTGCGGTAAGGGCTTAGTAAAGATATCAGCTAACTGATCTTTACTCTTCACATATTCCATCTTCACCTCTTTTTCTTGAACTCTTTCCCTTAGGAAATGATACTTCAATTCAATGTGCTCAGTTCTAGAATGAAGTACAGGATTCTTAGAAATGTTTATTGCACTTGTATTATCACAATAGATAGTCACTGATTCAAACATATCTATCTTGAATCCTTCTAGCACATGTACCATCCATATTGCCTGCATGCAATTCATGGATGTAGCTACATACTCTGCTTAAGTTGTAGATTGAGAAACACAAGTTTGTTTCTTGCTCGTCCATGCTACTAATCTTCCACCAAGTACAAAAGCTCCACCGGTTGTGCTTTTTCGATCATCCACATTACTTGCCCAATCAGCATCAGTAAAAACATCCAAAGTAAAATCTCCTTTATAGGGATACCATAAACCATAGTCTATTGTGCCTTTGAGATACCGAAAAATTCTCTTCACAACCACCATGTGACTCTCCTTAGGCTCTTTTTAAAATCTAGCTACTAATCCAACAGCATGAGAAATATCTGATCTACTATGAACAACATAGTGTAGCTTGCCAATCATAGATCTGTACTCTTTTTCACTAACAATAGGGGAATCATCTTGCTTTCATAACTTGCAGCTTGTCACCATTGGTGTTCCTACCGGTTTGCAGTCCTCCACGCCGAATGTCTTCAACACCTCTTTGATATACTTGGTTTGACAAATAAAAATACCACCATCTAGTTATTGGACCTGTAAGACAATAAAGAACTTTATTTCACCGATTAGAGACATTTCAAATTCCTTTTTCATTATATCAGTAAAATCCATATACATATCATCATTTCCACAAAAAATGATGTCATCTACAAACACTTCTGCTATTAGCATCTTGTCTCCATCAATTTTCAAATAAATGTTGTTGTCCTCACTGGTATGTTGGAATCTAATTTTGATCAAATGTGCATGTAATATCTCATACCATGCTCTTGGTGCCTACTTTAGACCATATAGCGCTTTGTGCAATTTACACACCATGTCCTTATCATTAGTCAAGGAAAATCCATCTGGTTGTTCAATGTAAACTTCTTCTTATAGAATCTTATCAAGAAAGGCTGACTTGACATCCATTTGGTAAACTTTGAATCCCTTATATGCAGCAAATACTAGCAGCATCCTTACACCTTCTAATCTAGCAACAAGTGCAAATGTTTCACCATAATCCTCACCTTCTTCTTGAGCATACCCTTTGCAGACTAACCTCGCCTTATTTCTTACAATCCTTCCTTCTTCATCCAATTTATTTCTAAAGACCCATTTTGTCCCAATTACATTCTTATCTTTCGATTTAGGAACAAGTGACCATGTCTGATTCTTCTCAATTTGATCTAATTCTTCATTCATTGCATTCACCCAATTGTCATCTTTTAGTGCTTCCTTAATTGTCTTGGGTTCTATTGTAGAACTCAAACATGAGTTCTCTCAGATCTTTCTCCTGGTTTACACACCTGCATTCTTATCACCAATTATCTGCTCTTGTGAATGATTCAATCTGACATATCTAGGTATTGCATGTGTCGGTTTTGCATCTTCTTCATCACTGTCATCGCTTACCGGTTGAGCATCTAATTCTACATTTGCCGGTTCTTCATTATTATTTTTCTTTGGTTCAATGATTACAAACTTTTCCTCATTATCATCCTTTTCAGGTTCTAATTTGATTCTACCTTCAGACTTATCAAAATGATCATTAACTTTTACATTAGCACTTTCAACAATTTTCTTAGTTCTCTTATTGTAACATTTATATACCTCGCTCTTAGAAGAGTAACCAAGAAAAATTCCTTCATTAGATTTTGCATCAAATTTCTCAGTGTAGTTATCTCTCTTAATAAAACATTGACTTCCAAAAACTTTGAAATAAATTACACGAGTTTTTTCATACCATAGCTCATAGGGTGTCTTATTGTTACCTTTGTTTACTAGCACCTGGTTTAAAGTGTATACAGCAGTATTGACCGCTTCTCTCCAAAACATTTTGGATACATCACCCTGTAATAGCATGGTTCTTGCAGCTTACACTATTGTTCTTTTCATCCATTCTGCTATGCCATTTTGATGTGGTGTCCTCAGAGCAGACATTTGTCTCTTGATACTCTATTCATCACAATACTTAACAAATTCATCAGAAGTGAATTCACCTCCTCGGTCTGATCTTAAACACTTCAAATTCTTACCAGTTTCATTCTCAACCAAAGCTTTAAATGATTTAAATTTACTAAATGCTTTTGATTTTTCTCTCAAAAATGTCACCCACATCATTTTAGAATAGTCATCGGTGAAAATCATAAAATACCTATCACCGTAATAACTCCTTGTTCTCATAAGGCCACAGAGATCAATATGTACCAAATCTAAAATATTCATAGAAATACAATTCTTGCTCTTGAAAAAAATAGAGTTCATCTTATCGATTTGACAATCTTTGCATATCACACTATCTGGTTTGACAAGTTGGGGTAATCCTCTTACAACACTTGACTTTCTTATCTTAACCAAATTATCAAAATTAACATGACATCTTTTATGACATAACCAACTTTCTTCCATTCTTGCAACTAGACAATTATTAATATTACTATTCAAATGGAATAAGTTACCTCTAGTTTGCTTCCCAGTAGCAATCAATTCACCATTACCTCCAAGAATTTTGTAGATTCCACTTTTAAACTCAAGCAAATAACCTTTATCATTGAGCTGACCAACACTTAAGAGATTATGCTTCAGACCGTCAACCCAAAATATATCATCAATATTACTCTTCCCATTTAGAGAGGTTGAACCTTTACCTTTCACCATGCATGGAGAGTTATTTCCAAATCTAACAACGCCTCCATCAAATTCATTAAGGGTTATGAACTTACTTTTGTCTGTAGTCATGTGGTGCGAGCAACCACTGTCTATAATCCATTCATCACTATTCTCCATATGAGATACTAGTGCCTTTTCATCTGACAATTCCTCCTTCATGGCTACAAACACAATTTCTTCATTATTGTGTTCATCTTAAGACTCCTCATCGGTCACACCTTCATCTACTGCAACATAACAATGTTCCTTTCCCTTTCCTTTGAATCTTCTAAACTTTTATTTCTTATCAGTGTTAGGGCAGTTAGCAACAATATGACCAATTTCACTACAAGAGAAACACTTCAAAGGTAGCTTTCCTTTATACTAACCAATGCCTCTTGGAAATCTCTTTGCTAATAGTGCCTCAATTTCCATCACTTGATCTTCATTGTCTTCGTTTCCCCGATTACTTCCATGACTTGTCCTACACTCATGATTTTGACATATATCTTTTCCTTTTCTAGCAGATGAACCGATAACAGAATCTTTAAAGGTAGATTCAGTAGATTTCGTCACACTATTGTCAAAACTATTAAACACAAAATTTGTAAGCTTACCAATCAATGAATCAATAGTTACCTATTCCTTTGAAATAGATCTAAGTTCTTGGATTGCAGATACTCTTGTAGCATACTAAGGTTGAAGAGTTCTAAGCATTTTACTTACTATAGCATCATCTTCTATTTTACCTCCAGCACTCTTTATGTCGCCAACAACTTCTTTGATTCTTTGGCCATACTGTGCAATATTTTCTCCTTCAATAATTCTCATGTCATCGAACTTTCCTCTCAAGCTTTCATCTTTGGCTCTTTGAACATGCTCATCTCCTCCATAGATTGTCTCTATCTTTTCCCAGACCTCACCTATAGTTTCCAATCTTTGAACATCAATATATTTTGAATCAGATAAAGTACTTACAATAGTTTCTAGGGCTTGCATGTTATCTTGCTTCTCTCTGAGTTCATCTGGTGTCAAGGGAGTAGTGGTAGGAGCAACATATATTGTTTCAAATTGCTTCCAATATTGTGCACCAAGACCTTTGATGTAGATCTTCATTTTGTCTTTCCAGATCTTGTAGTTATCCTTGTTGAACTTAGGACCCTCTTTCTTCATCATCTTGACTTCCTCATAACATTTTCCTCAAGCGGTTAGGCTTTCTGCACACAAAGGACCCAAGCTCTAATACCAATTGCTAATCTTATGAGGATCTGGTTAATACTGAGAGGGGGGTTGAATCGGTATTAAGACCAATTGAAACTTTAAACCCAGAAACAAACTTATGTCAGATCTAAAATATTTTAGCAAATATCTCAACTTCTTTAATCAAATCTAACAACCTCTTTATCAGATTTGCTTAACACATTAATCAAATCATTTACCACATCAATCATTGCTTTCACCATTTAAGCAATCATATAGATTTGATCATTTACCAACTTATCTTATCAGATCATCACTTTTCTCTATCAACTCTTATTAGTATCGGTAACCTCTAATAAACCTCTGATAAAACATCATAACCGGTGTCTCCAAAATAATGCATGAAATGAAGCATAAACAAGAATATCACATGAAAAACATTCCACACATGAACACCATAAGTTTTTGACGTGGAAACCCAAATAGGGAAAAACCACGGTGGGAGTTGGCACCCATAAATATTTTTACACTTTTGAAGTACACCCTGTTAGGAGCAAACCCTATTAGGATCTTACAATACACCCTGTTAGGAGCTTACAATACGCCCTGTTAGGAGCAAACCTTGTTAAGAGTCACCTAGTTAAGGGATTTTCCTAGCAGCCTGATTAGGAGCTTGATGATTTGTTAGGATCAACCTCATGAGAGGATTTAACACTCTTTTGAGAGTTTCCCTGTTAGGGGACTTAAATGTTTAAGGCTTGTTAGGACTTACCCGATTAAGGGATTTAACCTGTTGCAACTGTTAGGGAACAACAGTAAGAAAATGATCTGTTACTTGCACTTCTCTGCTTGCTTGCTCAGACCCAGTTATGCACAACACTCTACAACTCTTAGGTATATCTCACACTTTACTTGGACGGCTCAACACATTCTCTAAGACCATCAATGTCATAAACATCAACTGTGCCATCCTAAATAGCCATCTCAACTAGGTCGGCTACTAAACCGTAATTACATCATGAATTTACAATACAAATCATAAGAGATAATCACATATCAATATACAGATCATTACAACAAATTACAATATAATATCAATCGTTGGTTGATTGTAACCCATCACGAAAATCCGATCTGTACCAAAGTCAAAACCTCAAAACACTCTACTAAGTGTTTCGTTGATTCCCAAGAAATTCTTTCTTGAATCATGCCAAAACAACAATTAAATAATTTCACGCGAGTTGTGTCGTGTTACCAACTTCATGTAGACTTGTCATTGATCACCGTCGTAACAAAAATCATTACCGGTTTGATGATATCTACACCGGTCTTAAACCCTACTAAAATGTTAAAAAAACTTCATCCAAAATTTGAAATACGCCTTCCGGTAATCATCACAAGTTTTGGTTCCAGTCAGATAATCCTTTCCATGATACAAGTTCACCATCCAAACCACAAATCACCAATCATCATCGATCGAATGACTCAATCAAAACATCTATGCTTTACCGGTTAAAGTATTATTTCACAGACTTCAGTTCTATGCCGGTAAACCATGTCTTCCAGTAAATTAAATCACTTAGATGACAAAAAAAAACATCAGGAACATCAGTTGACATCAATGACAACACAAATAACTGATCAAGTCATCTATTCACAAAATCTCAATATTTTCATCACAAATAGACTTATATCCTTTACCGGTGCAGTCATCAGTCTTCAACTACATCATCTTATATGTATCAGTTATGCCAAATGCCAACACTTTTCACTTTGAACCATTTTTTTCAATCCTGCAATCAAGGGGATTGTCTCACTATGTAGGTGTTGTCGACCCATCCGTTGTTGAATATTTTCAATCTCATTATCAATCTTCTCCAATTGGTCAATAGCAACTCTAGTTAGTCAGTCATCCTCATCATGAGAAGTATGATGGGAATGAGTCTCCATGATGTGGGGTATGTCATGTGTGGGATTAGAGGAAGCACCAAGTTTCACATGGAAGAGGTTAGTCAAGTAGGGCTCCATATCCTTAGTATTTAAACCTTGGGAAGCCCTAAGTCTATAAGTTCTTCTGATAGGAATATTGGATGTAGGACTAAAGGTAACAAAACTTATGCACAAAGAGGGAAATATTGAATACAAAGATTGGTAATGTAAACTATGATTAAACAATTCAATTTCTTTGTAAAATGATTGATTAACCAATGAATAAAACAATGTGATTTGTGATATGGAATACTAGATGCATCTAAATCTGAACATAACATGTCATAACAATCAGATCTAAGCATACAATTGAAAAATTATGCAACACACAAGTTAATTTTAGAGGAATAAATTAGGGTTTTTATGAATTTAACCTCTAAATTTATGTAGTTCAATTCCATATATGATCTATGAGTGAAAATATGAATGTTTAAGTGCATACAACTCAAATCTGAGAATGAAAATCATAAATAACCATGAGGCATGTCAGGTTCATCAAAATATTTGGTTGGGGAAATTAGGGTTTCACATAGACCTGATCATATCGATGATATTCGAGGGGGGCGTCCAATTAAGATAGTAAAATCACTAATGTCACCAAATCAATCAAACATTTAAAAAGGGCTGTAAATCCAATAGATCTAGCCATAATTTAATCAAGGAAAAGGGTTGAGATATTGATTAGATTTATTTGTGTGTTTGTTTCCCCCTTTTAGAGTCGAAATTGGATTTGAACTATAAAGTTCTAGGGTAAAGCGATAGAGAATTGGAGTAAAATAGTAATAACAGAGTGTTCCAAATTTCAAATAGAGCCACATGTTGAAATAGATAGCTCGGTCGGATAAACCAAATGTCTAATTGGCCTTACGGCCTTAGACATTTGTCTTGTATTTATCCATTTATCTCTACTTATTATTCTGATCACATAAAGACAAATTGGTTGAATATTATGATTAATATTATAATCAACATTATGAATAATTAGTAACAATCTTGTGTTACTAATTATTCATAATATTAATTATATTATATTAGTTCACTTTGTAAAGTGTCGATTTATTGTATGTTATAACATCAATTTGGTTGACCAATCATTTGTTATATTAGACCCGATGAGATTATCGTGGGTATTGCACTTGTAATATGTGCCGACATGATTCCACATAGGAGTCACGACTCCTTGAGGAATCATGTCGGTTCCACAAGGATTCGTGACTCCTTTGTGGATCACTGATTGTATATATACTATATGTTGTCAATTAAGTGGTGGTAAGCAAGAAACAATCTACGGGTTGATATCAACAAAAGATAGCAACAGTCAGCACGTCGACATCAAGGGTGGTTGTCATGGAAGTGGTAATCACTAGTGTGAAGAATACTCCATTGCACGTTGTCAAAGGAATAAGCAAAAGCGGTTAACACTGTGACAAATATATTCAGCAGAATTTACCATTGCACATACAGCAGTCAACACATTTATGCTTCATTATTTTATTATAATTTAAAATTACTCATAATTATATAAATCTGATCAACTTTAACATGGTACCAGAGCCAGCATAAGGAAACGATCAAGATCATATTTATATGTAGACAGAGTTATCTCCTATATATACTCAAATTTTTCAACATCCATCTATACATCAAAATGGTGAATGGTGTTAGATTTGAAGATCATCTCGAAGGAGCTTCCAACTTTGTATCTTGGAAGTTTAGAATCATGCTTGCATTAAGGGAAAATAAATTAGATGAATTTGTAAAGAAGGATATACCAGCACCTGATGAAGAAAGTAAGAAGCTCCAATGGATGAAAAAGAACAATAAAGCCATGAAAATGTTGGTGGATGTCGTGAAAGATCACATTGTTCCAATTATCTCAAAACCGGAAATGGAATATGACATGTTCAAATCCTTGGAAAGTATGTATGAGATAAATAACACTAGTAGAGCTCTTTCTTTAAAGCAACAACTACATCATGTGAAGATGATCAAGGGAGAATCTATCACCTCATACTTTATGAGGATAACAGAACTTAGAGACCAACTCTCCACCATTGGTCACACAATTGAAAGTAAAGATTTAACCATGTTGGCCCTCAATGGTCTCCCTTCTTCTTGGGAATCATTCATTCAAGGGATAAGTGCATGATCTAAACTCCCTAAGTTTGATCCTCTAAAAATCGATTGCATTCAAGAAGAGTCAAGACTAATCACAAGAGGGATTGGACATAGTTCCATAAATGGAGATATTCATGTTCTTGTCGCACACTCTCTAAAGAAGAAGGGTAAGAAAGGACACTCCAGAAGAAAGAAAGATGAGGAATCAAATGATTCTCCTACACACAAAAGAAGGAAGGACATTTCAGAAATCCAATGCGTTAGATGTGACAAATATGGTCACTATGTGATGCAATGTCCAATTAGGACTATGCCTCAAGCTTCTATTGCAGGTGTTGGTGAAACTCTTCCACAAAAGGATTCAGATGGATTCATATTCTGACTTGAAAGAGATAAGTTTTTTTTTATGGTTGAATAATGTACATGAATTCCATATCTAGTTATTATTTTATGCAATTACATTATGCATTTCCTTTGTGAATCAACATTGGCAACAGATGTCTGTTTACGACAAGCTGCAGTTGGATATCTTATTTACTATGAGAAACTTGTCCCTTACAAGACATCTTTAGAACCATAGGCTGTTTGGTTTTCAAGCTATAGTGTTTTTAGTGGAGATTTTGAGATTTTACATTTCCATTTTTTATATTTAGCTGCTAAAGTGCATTAGTCCATTGGAGGTATTTATTGAGGCATTCATACAAGGGATGATGACATCTAGGGTTACAAAGCAAAGTTGAGACAAGAGAGCTCTCAAAGTGAGAGGGAGCATATTGCTAGGGGATTTTGTTGTAAATCTTAGCACGGTCGTATTCCTGCCTAGGGCTCAATCTTATGACAGTAGATCCATGGTGGTTGTGGATTTAGCACCTTCAATTGTATGAAGATCATACTAGATGATGAGAGTCTCCTGAAGCAATATATGTTCCATGATTATGACCATGTGAGAAGGGGATGCTTTCCTGACAGAGGGAGTAGCTAAGAGAATATGCTTCGATTGATATCTGAGGATCTTCATCATATTGATTCAGAGGGAGTGGACTATGTCGAGTTAATTTCTCTATTGATCAATCAGGAGACTATGCCTCATGAGATGGAGTCTCATATATATAGGTTGGAAAGCCTTTACACTGACTCCTTGTTCATGAGTTTCTTGGATAGATGGAGACTTAGTGAGCTTGGAATACACCAAGAGTGATGCAGAATCCAACCTTGTATTTCATGAAAGGTCAAGGCATGCGGAGATCAAGCGGAAAGGTATGTTATTCAATTGAGATATATTAGTACAAATGAAGAAACTACAAATACCCTCACCAAGCCTCTCTCTATAATAAAGTTTGCATACTTTTGAGGTAAGCTTCGTATAGTAGAAAATGTAGCCCTAGCTGAGATTGAGTCTTAGCGACATTGAGTTGTTTTCTATAGTACTAATGTATTCTCTAAGATGTGTAATCTGATATGGTTCATGATTATTGTCATGTGTGTGACTTCATGACTTCAATGGTTTACTGGTTGTTGAGCCCCTATGAACATTATTTGGAAGTGATGATCTCTCAATAATGGACACTTGTATTTTTTATCTTTATTGTAAGGTGAGGATCTAACAATATTGATGTTACCATCATGATTGATATCATGAGACGTGATATCTATGGACATTTCATGATGTTTTTCATCTCTAAGTAATATTTGTCCATGGTGGATGTCATGAGAAATGATATCTGTGGATATGCCATGCTAGATGATGTTACTAACATAGATATTCATGGTGGATATTATGTGACGTCATCTCCATGGACATGTCATGAATAAATATCCTTAAAATTTCCATTAAGGTGGATATCATGAGACGTGATATCTATGGACAAGCCATAACGGTGGGTATTACATTATGAGATCATGGTGGTTATCATGAGATGTGATATCTATGGATATCCCATATCTCCTAATATCACAATGAGGTGATATATCTCTCTCTTATAGATGAATCTTTTGTGATCACAATAATTTGTTGTAGGATAAGAGATTATCCTCCCTTGCTAAGAGGGAGTGTTGAAATAGATAGCTCGATCAGATAAACCAAATGTCTAATTGGCCTTACGGCCTTAGACATTTGTCTTGTATTTATCCATTTATCTCTACTTATTATTCTGATCACATAAAGACTAATCGGTTGAATATTATGATTAATATTATAATCAACATTATGAATAATTAGTAACAATCTTGTGTTACTAATTATTCATAATATTAATTATATTATATTAGTTCATTTTGCAAAGTATTGATTTATTGTATTTATAACATCGGTCTGGTTGACCGATCATTTGTTATATTAGACCCGATGAGATTATCGTGGGTATTGCACTTGTAATATGTGCTGACGTGATTCCACATAGGAGTCATGACTCCTTGAGGAATCATGTTGGTTCCACAAGGAGTCGTGACTCCTTTGTGGATGACTGATTGTATATATACTATATGTTGTCAATTAAGTGGTGGTAAGCAAGAAACAATTTGCAGGTCGATATCAACAAAAGATAGCAACAGCCAACGCATCGACATCAAGGGTGGTTGTCATGGAAGTGGTAATCACTAGTATGAAGAATACTCCATTGCATGTTGTGATATGCAGTCAAAGGAATAAGCAAAAGCAGTTAGTACTGTGACAAATATATTCAGCAGAATTTATCATTGCACATACAACAGTCAACACATTTATGCTTCATTATTTTATTATAATTTAAAATCACTCATAATTATATAAATCTGATCAACTTTAATACCACAAACATAAATTTGAGGAAGGAAAATGAACCAGAACCTGTAGCTGAAAATTTGGGTCAAATTGTCGGGACCAAGGTGGTAGAGCGACCTAGTCTTGCAACTTTTGGATAGGCAAGCGAGCTGTTTTTCAGATCAGGAGACGCACAAGATCCATTATCCAAAGATTGAAAAATTATCAAGACCAAGGCTATGGCACTACCTAATCCTCCACCTTTATCTTTTGTAAAAGTTGAACATGTTTGTTGTCGTCTATTCTATCAGAATCTTCAATCGCAACACATGAATCAATTTCTTGCACATGGAGAGAGAGACAAGGTGTTGTGGATAGGGGTTTGTCTTGGGTCAAACCTCTATTTAGGAACTAACCTTGAAACAGAAATGATAATTGAAATGGAAAAAGAATTGAATTGTAGCAAGATGCTTTCATTTTGAGGGAAATGCTAGATCTAAAATTGAATACTTGTAATTGAATTTGATACCCTGAAGAAGCTTGCTTGAATCTTCAGACAAGGTTTTAGGATGTCATGTAGAATTTCTTCATGGAAGTTTGATCATGGATACCATCTTGATTTCTTGAACTTGACTTAACCTCCCCTTCAATACTTGATGAATTCTTGATTGTTTTCTCACTTGAATTGAATTTGCTAGAGTGTAATTGAGAGAGAGTCCCAACTTAGGCTCCATAAACTTAGACTTCAAATGAGAGGGGTAGGCCTCTTTTGATGAATAATGATGAACAATAAATACTCAATAGATACTGAGAGGGGGGGGTGAATTAGTATAGACAAAAACTTCTTTAACAACTTTAAACAGCAAAGACTGCACTAACCGGTAAACAACATCACCAATCTAAATCAAGGCAATACCGGTAAAACACAGTGACTGTGAAAGTCATAAACCGGTAACACTTAGATCTTCACAAAACCTAATATCTCATTTCCACTTCACCCATATGCTTAAACAAGTAATACATCAGAAATATAATGACCATTGGATCAGCATGCATTACCGCTTAACAGAAAACACTAAAACATCACATGAAAAAGCATCACACATGACACACTTATTTTTCATGTGGAAACCCAACTGGGAAAAACCACGGTGGGGATGAATACCCACAAGTTGTTCTTGAACTCTTCTGAAGTCCGCTCTGTTAGGAGCCTAGTCTGGTTAAAGACTTTACAACAGGTTCTGCTAGGAACCAATCCTTCTAGGGATCGCCTGATTAAGAGATGGCTAAATACCCAGTTAAAGGTTACCTCGCAAGAGGATTTGAAGAACTCAATGATTTTGACTCACCCTGTTAAAGGATTTACAAAAATCCTATTAAAGCTACCCAATAAAGGGATTTTCCAACTGCTGAAATGGTTAGAAGTCAACGGGTAATTCACCGATCCGATAACAGCACTTAATGCCAAGGCAGATCCACTTTAGTTCCTTTACATCTGCAATCACACTCTGCAAATCTCTACTCACTACACGGGTCTGACAAGAATCAAGTATCTCTTCACTTGGATACACACATAACATTTGCCAACAAATTCACAATGCAAATCATCATCGACCTTATAGACAACAATTAGGTTGGTAGCCAAAACCTAAAACCCTAAGCATCTAGGTTAACATGTAATGCCCCGCCAGGAACCCCGAAGGAAAACCCACAACAAAGGGTGAAACAATTTTTTTTTATTTTTTTTTTAAGTATAAATATCATAAGTGCATTTACACAACATGCACGATAACACAAGCGGAAGACTTACACCAGAATTCCTTAAGGGTTACCAACGAAGAAATAACTTCAAGAATAACTTCCACAAAATCATAAATCCACATATGCATCATTAACTCAATGATCACAAGAATCCATAAGCAAATAAAGATTCAACATAGAAAGATTGAAAGGATACAACATAATTTCCACTTCCATAAGCATTTACTAACATCATCAAGGAAACTGATAAAAACATCCAAACATAGAATTATATTGCTCTTCCAATACATAGCTTCTCAATAAACATAAAGGATAGATCCCGTCCAATTACAAGGTTACATAAGATCAATATTACAATGATACAATGACCGTGTAGGTCTACAAATACCAAAAATCTCCAAAACATGAGATGAAGCATGAGTCACGAACCACAGAAACACCTGCGAAGCCAATCCTCGCATGAAGCCACAAATCCGAACATCCGATGGGAAGTGGCACTACCACCCGACCATGTAATTCCCAAATGGAATCACCCCACCGTGCTAGGAGATAGCTAAGGACCCTCAAACAAGCATAAGCATGACATGGTCGACAAAACAATACGACTCCATGACAACACAGTAAGACTCCACAAGAATCCAAGTGACTCAACTTCACAAACACAAGTGAATAGACATCACAAAACACAAGTGAACCAAAAGAGAGAGTGTCATTGCATAGCTTAAGATGGTTACCCTGGTACAGCCTCCATAGGTCTCGGGTCACTGTCCTGGTAACCTCTCCCGACTGTCCGGCTCCAACTAAGTCTCATGCGGACCCTACCAGCCTTTCGTGAAGACAAGGTGGTTGGTTTGCCATTCCAGGCCTTCTCGGAACATTATGAGCCCTATACTAGCACTCACCTATGCACGAGGTACAATTATCTTTATTAATGTTATGATACTACCCACCTAATCAATTTATTAGATTACCAATTATTATTTGACTTCCGTTGGGTCATAATACCTACCACTTTGGGTGCAACCCCAAGCAAAAGCCACTCTCTCAAAGGACAATACACAAGCATGGTCACTCCCCGAGGACCCTATGGTGAAGTAGACAGCCATAACACCACTATCAGAAACAAGTGGTCAAACAAGGACATACTGACTCTTGACTAACCATAAGGCAAATACACTACATGGTTAAGACAACGGAGCTAACATATATCAGTTGGTCAAAGGTACCAATTACACCACCATGGGATGATTGAACCACATACCAAAATATGACAATAAACACTTGCAAGGATAGCTAAATACATCAAGTCCGCACTCAAACAATCTTTGAAAATATCAGCATCATAAACACTTGCAACATCATTGATTGAAAATTAAATAAAACACTCCTTTCCAACAGTCACATCTAGTCAATTTTCAAATCAATATTCCAAATCTACCCATTTGAATTTCTAATTCATGCCTTAATTTTCATTGATAAATTTATTAACCAGATAATGAAAATCACATGAAAATCACATTACATCATGCAATACCACTTTAAACATTCCACTAATAAAATTTAAGTTCTTAACACAAACCGGTTTGGAGACCTGTGAGGGCTCAAAACTAAGCGGGGATCAAATCAACCCGCGGTTGTGCTGCTGTCGGGGCAACAGACACCACTTACCAGTAGTGCTGCTACCACTGGTAACACTGCCGCTACCAACCGGTAACACTTACCACTTTGAACCGGAACACTTACCACTTCGAACCAGTGACACTTACCACTTCGAACCGGTAACACTTACCACTTCGAACCGGTAACACTTACCACTTGAAACCGGTGACACTTACCACTTCGAACCGGTGACACTTACCACTTCGAACCGGTAACACTTACCACTTCGAACCGGTAACACTTACCACTTGAAACCGGTGACACTTACCACTTCGAACCGGTGACACTTACCACTTCAAACCGGTGACACTTACCACTTCAAACATTCCATTTCTAGAATTATTTCATGGGCACACACATACAGTGCCAATTTCCAAAATTTCAAGAAAGAGTTTACTAGCAAGGTAAATGGTGAAATAGACACACTGGAAAGAATAGCTAGCCAAATCATAACAGAATAGAAACAAGGATGCACCCAACAAGCCCAATCTAAAATTCTTTATTTCCAAAGAAGAGGTAAATCAAGAGATTGTTTGCTATGAACAAATAACACACAAAAAAGAAGCAATGAACAAATTCCTTTCCTTGGAGCAACCATATGCTTATAGCATCACACAATCAACTATATCACGCAATCTTTCTTCCATTTCAACATTCCAAAAAGAATCTACAAGCAGAATACATAAATTTCCATACACAGGAAGCAAACTGAAAATTACAAAACAAATTCAAAACAAGAAGGAAACCTCCAACCTTGAAGCAATTAGCAAGCAAAGAGATGAAGAACAACCAGTCTTGCAGCCAGCACGAATTTCCAGCTCCTCCAGGAAGTTTTTCCAAAATTTTCTCTCCAAAAATCCTCTTCTTCTCCTATCGTGAATGCCCAGAATGGATGCCCAAAAATATCTTTTAATCCAAGCTTCTAGGTTAAAGTTTTTCATCCAATCAAATTTTAAAATTTTAAAACCAAAAGGCAATCAGATTTATTTCTTTCCCAAAAATAATAATTCTTTCCAATGATTAAATTAAAAAGGCTAAATGGAAAATTAAAAAGGAAAGCTTTTATTTATTTCTTTTTCCATTAATACTTCCTTCAACATAAGCATTTAACCTTTTTAAATGGCTAGGCAATTTATTTATTTCACAAAAATATCAATGCAACTTTACACAATAAATTAAGCCATTTAACCATTTAATCTAGCAATTCATCAATTAATAAATCAATAATCACAGAGAATAATAATTAAATGATTACGCCAACACAAGATAGCATCATCCATTTAAATTAAATAACCATTTCAATAAATGGAAACTCGCAAAACCAAGACTGATCAAATGACGACTTTCAACTGACCAAACCAAGGCACCATGACTCGCATAATAGCCAGACGGGGAAACACAACCGACTGGAAACACTCATATGAGTGTAACTGCGGTCAAGCTAGGGTACAAAAACTATCTCCTCCACTCCCATCGGATATATAAGGCATGCTCAAACCTACAAAACCAGGTGGAGTCAATACCCCGTACCTACCCGGTACTAGTACCTGCAATGTCCTGCACTAAGAATCCACACGTGCATATAGGCAATATACATACAGACATGGTATACACACCGATGAAGGAGAATCATGACATTCCCTGTCTCACCGAAGTGAATGAAGGAAAATCATCCCCTCGCATCCCAATACACTTGCAAACACGCAACATATAAATAACACATTGCAATATAAGGGAAAAGTGTCAGTCCATGATAATGATCCATAAAATAACATTAATCATAAGTACTGAGATACTGCATACAAATCATACACCATAACTCCAAATAAAGCATGAAATAACATCGCATAATATCCAAATCAAAATACAATAATGTTCCACAAAACAGTCACTGAAGTAACTCAAAACATACAAAAGAGGCTGATTGAGGAGGGGTACTACATAACGTTACAGTCGGTTCAATCTTGACCGTTTAATCACATTACATAGGGTAAAATGATCTTGAACAAATCTCAAGCCATTCTACATTGTTCCTTCTTTGTCGCTTCTGGAAGCTGATGACCCATCACGCACTCTCCGTCGTTTACTAGGATTTTGCACATTCCCGAGGTAGATAGAATCAATCTTCTTCATGCAAGATCCTCAAGAAGATTCTTCACGTGCACAAGGCTAACGTGGCAACATGATTTGATCTACATTTCAATGCTTACTCATCACAGGATGTCGTCGGTCGAATCACATAGACTTGGAATGCATCAACCAGAAACCCTGAAGCTGAGACTACCAATCGGTAGTCACATCAAATGAAACCCCGATACAAACTTTGCATATACCGGTTCACATTCCAACATACC
This sequence comes from Cryptomeria japonica, assembly GCF_030272615.1. Lineage (NCBI taxonomy): Eukaryota > Viridiplantae > Streptophyta > Pinopsida > Cupressales > Cupressaceae > Cryptomeria > Cryptomeria japonica. The sequence continues at coordinate 277,723,495 of NC_081415.1, read as the reverse complement.
GGTTCACCTTTTCGCATATACCGGTTCATATCATCATATTGGTTCACTTCATACCATCATACCTGTTCACTTGCTAGTTTGCTTACTTCAATATACCAGTTCATACTTCAGCATATTGACATCAATGACAACATACAATATCATCATGTCATCCAACGCTGCACATATGCCAACAATCTCCCCCTTTGGCATTGATGGCAATATACATGGCGATATACAAAGATATCTCTCCACTTCACATCTTCTCCCAATCTCTTCCATATTATATTTCTTCAATACTGCAGATATCTTTTTTGCTTCACATCTTCTCCCCCTTTGACAACAATGCCAAAGTGGAGGCACAAACATTCATGATCTACTATGATGCTCCCCCTAAGGAGTAGCATCCTTCAACACATCAATCCTGAAAATATTTGTCAATGCAATACCTGACTGATGTGGAGCACATACCTTTATTTCACCTGTTGAAGGGGCAGCACCCCTAATTCACCTCTTAAATAGATAAATGTAGCCTTCGATAGAGACTTGGTGAATATATCTGCTAACTGCTCCTTACTGGAAACATGTTCCAATACAACCTCTTTGTTCTGAACTTTCTCCCTCAAGAAATGATACTTGAGCTCGAAGTGCTTGGTTCTAGCATGCAATACCAGATTCTTGGAAATATTAATTGCACATGTGTTGTCACAAAATATATTCACCGGTTCAGATATAGGGACTTTGAAACCACTCAATACATGCTTCATCCAAATTGTCTAAGTGCAGTTCATAAATGCTACTACATATTATGCTTTTGTTGTGGACTGAGAGATACAACTCTTCTTTTTGCTCATCCATGAGACTAGTTTTCCACCGAGAAAGAAAGCACCACCGGTTGTGCTCTTCTGGTCGTCCACATTACCAACCCAATCAGCATCAGTAAACACTTTGAGATTGAATTCATTACTGTATGGATACCACAATCCATAATCTATAGTTCCCTTCAGATATCTAAGAATCCGCTTGACTGATACCAAGTGGGATACTCTTGGACTTTTCTAAAAATGTGCAGCAATGCCCACTGCATGTGCTATGTCTGGTCTGCTATGTACTACATAGTGCAACTTACCAATCATTGACCGGTATTCCTTCTCATTCACCAATGTTGAGTCATCTTCTTTTGACAATTTACAACCGGTCATCATCGATGTACCAATCGGTTTGTTGTCTTCCATGCCAAAGGTCTTCAACACCTCTTTGACATACTTGGACTGAGTGATAAAGATACCATCTTTCATTTGTTGAATCTGTAGTCCAATGAAGAACTTAATCTCTCTGATTAGTGACATCTCAAATTCCTTCTTCATTTCATCTGCAAATACATGGCTCATCTTGTCATTTCCACCAAAAATTATTTCATCAACAAACACTTCATAGATCAGAATCTGATCTCCCTCTGACTTTAGATAGATATTGCTATCTTCACTCGTTCTTTCAAATCTAATCTTCACAAGGTGTGAGTGTAAATGTTCATACCATGCTCTAGGTGCTTGCTTCAATCCATACAAGGCTTTATGTAGCCTACACACCATATCATTATCTTTTGATAGGGCAAACCCATCTGGTTTCTCTATATACACTTCCTCTTCAAGTATTAGATTCAGGAATGTGGATTTCACATCCATCTGATACACTTTGAATCCTTTGAAGGTTGCATATGCAAGTAGCATTCAAACTCCTTCCAATCTAGCTACTGGAGCAAAGGTTTCTCCATAGTCTTCTCCTTCTTCTTGAGCATATCCCTTACATACCAATCTTGCTTTGTTTCTTACCATTGTCCCATCTTCATTCAGCTTGTTTCTAAAAACCCATTTGGTGCCAATAACATTTTTATGCTCAGGTCTGAGTACCAAAGACCATGTACCATCTTTTCTATCTGGTCAAGTTCCTCTTCCATAGCCTTAATCCAGTCTTCATCTTTGTGTGCTTCTTTAAATGTTTTGGTCTCAAATTCAAAAATCATGCAAGAATTCTCTCTGACCTTTCTTCTTGTAATAATTTTTGCATCCTTATCCCCTATGATCTTCTTTGGATCATGATACAGTTGTACATACCTAGGAATGATCTTAGTTGATTCCTCTTGCTTTTCCTCTTCATCCTCATCTTCATCTTCATCAACATCTACTAGTGTAGGAGCATTGTTACTTGTACTTGGTTCTTTTGCAACTGGTTCCCATAAGGTTACAACTGGTTCATCTACCCCTTGCTCACTGTCGATTTCCTCAGGTTTCTCAGAGGTTTCATCAACTCTAACATTGATACTTTCAATAATTCTCTGATTCTTGTTGTTAAAACACTTGAGAGATTTGCTCTTGGTGGAATACCATAGGAATATTCCCTCATCACATTTTGCATCAAACTTGCTTTGGTATTCACTTCTCTTGATATAACACTTGCTACCAAACACTCTAAAGTAGCTAACTACTGGATTTTTACCAGTCCAAAACTCATAAGGAGTTTTATCCTTACCTTTCTTGATGAGTATCTGGTTCATAGTGTAGACTGCATTGCTCACCGCTTCTCTCCAAAAGGTGTGAGCAACCTTCCCTTGAATCGGCATCATTTTGGCTGCTTCAACTACAGTCTGGTTGTTCATTTCTACTAGGTCATTTTGTTGTGGAGTCTAGGGGGCAGACAGTTGCCTCTTGATGCCATTCTCTTCACAGTACTTATTGAATTCTCCAGAGGTGAACTCACCTCCTAGGTCGGTTCTAAGGCATTTGATCCTCTTACCGCTTTCCTTTTCAACTAGTGCTTTGAAGGCTTTGAACTTTCCAAAAGCTTCAGACTTGTCTTTCAAGAATGTGACCCACATCATTCTTGAGCAATCATCAGTAAGAATCATAAAGTACCTATCTCCCTGAACACTCCTAGTTTTCATAGGACCACACAAATCAGTATGCACAAGATCAAGTAAATTATCTGTTGTGAAAGATTTACCTTTGAAGGTTGAGGAAGACATTTTTTCCAGTTGACATTCTCTGCACAAAGGATTCTCCAGTTTGTTCAGCACAGGTAATCCTCTAACTGCCTTGATCTTACTAGCCTTCACAATGTTATCAAAATTTACATGGCAGAGTCTCCCATGCCATATCCAACTGTCATCAAACTTAGCCATTAGACATTGACTGATATTTGTATTTAACTTAAACAAGTTACCTTTGGTCTACATATCACTGGTCATTAGTTCACCACTCTTTCCTTTTATTTTGCATACTCCATCTTTGAATTCTAGAGTGAGTCCTTTATCATTCAGTTGGGCAACACTCAAGAGGTTATGCCTAAGACCTTCTACCCAATACACATTATTAGCATTTATTTTTCCATTTAAAGAGATTGACCCTTTTCCTTTTACCATACAAGGTGCATCATTACCAAATTGGACTACACCTCCATCATACTCTTTCAGAGACAGAAACTTTCTCCGGTCACCAGTCATGTGGTGAGAACAACCACTGTCAATAATCCACTCATTATAATTACCAAAGTGGGAGACAAGATCCTTCTTGTCTATCACATCTTCCTTAACAGCTACAAATACTATGTCTTCACTTTCTTCATCTTTTGATTCATCATCAGTGACACCTTCATCAACTACAACAAGATAGTTTCTCCTATTTCCTCCTTTGAACTTTTTGAACCTCTCTGGTTTGTCCTTATTATCACTATTGGGACAGTTGACAGCAATGTGTCCTATCCTATTGCAAGAAAATCATTTCAAAGGGATCTTACCTCTATATTTTCCAGTTCCCTTAAGAAGTCTCTTGGCAAGAAGAGCTTCAAATTCCATCAAGATCTCCTCATCATCCATATCTCTGCTTTGTCTAGGCTCACAACTGGTACTAGCTTCTTTACCCTTTCTAGATAGTGCAGCAGATGCTCTAAAGGTTTAATTAGTCTTCTGAACACTACCATCATAATTGTTTAGCTCATATGTGGTCAACTTAGCAATAATAGAATCAAGGGATACCTTTGTCTTGTCAATAGATCTCAACTCTTGAATAGCAGCAACCCTTATTGCATAGACTGGTAATAAGGTTCTCAAGACTTTGCTAACAACAGTGGAATCATCCATTGTACCTCCTACACTCTTGATGTCTCCAACAATAGTTTTAATCCTTATCCCATATTGTTGAATGGTCTCTCCTTCAACCATCTACATGTCTTCAAACTTTCCTCTAAGGCTTTCTTCCTTAGCTTGCTTCACATGCTCATCACCGCCATAGACAGACTCTAGAGATCCCATACATTTTTGGGATTGTCTTTGTCTTGAACATCTATAAACTCAATATCAGATAGACTACTGATAAGAGCTTCCATGACTTGCCCATTCTCCTAAATTTCTCTTCTTTGATCGTCAGTGAGAGTACCGGTAGGGACAACATAAGTATTCTCAACATAGATCTAGTGTTGAGCACCCATGCTTTTAATGTATATCTTCATTTTGTCCTTCCATATCTTAAAGTTATCTTTGTTGAGCTTAGGACCTTCCCTCTTCATCATTAGAATAGGACCTTTTCCTCAAGCGGTTAAGCTTATAACACAAAGGACCTCAAGGATGCTCTGATGCCAATTGATGAATAATGATTAATAGTAAATACTCAATAGATACTGAGAGGGGGGGGTGGATTAGTATAGACAAAAACTTCTTTAACAACTTTAAACAGCAAAGACTGCACTAACTGGTAAACAGCATCACCTATCTAAATCAAGGCAATACCGGTAAAACATAGTGACTATGAAAGTCATAAACCGGTAACACTTGGATCTTCACAAAGCCTAATATTTCATTTTCACTTCACCCATATGCTTAAAACCTAATATCTCATTTCGGCTTCACCCATATGCTTAAACAAGTAATACATCAGAAATATAATGACCACTAGATCAGCATGCCTTACCGCTTAACAGAAAACACTAAAACATCACATGAAAAAGCATCACACATGACACACTTATTTTTCACGTGGAAACCCAATTGGGAAAAACCACGGTGGGGATGAATACCCACAAGTTGTTCTTGAACTCTTCTGAAGTCCACTTTGTTAAGAGCCTAGTCCAGTTAAAGACTTTACAATAGGTTTTGCTAGGAACCGATCCTACTAGGGATCGCCCGATTAAGGGATGGCTAAATACCCGGTTAAAGGTTAAAACCCTATTAAAGGTTACCTCGCAAGAGGATTTGAAGAAATCAATGATTTTGACTCACCCTATTAAATTATTTACAAAAATCTTGTTAAAGCTACCCAATAAAGGGATTTTCCAACTGTTAAAATGGTTAGAAGTCAACAGGTAATTCACTGATCTGATAACAGCACTTAATGCCAAGGCAAATCCACTTTAGTTCCTTTACATCTGCAATCACACTCTGCAGATCTCTACTCACTGCACCGGTCTGGCAAGAATCAAGTATCTCTTCACTTGGATACACACATAACATTTTCCAACAACTTCACAATGCAAATCATCATCGACCTTATAGACAACAATTAGGTCAGTAGCCAAAACCTAAAACCCTAAGCATCTAGGTTAACAATACAGTCGGTTCAATCCTGGTAGTTTAATCACATTACATAGGGTAAAACGATCTTGAACAAATCTCAAGACATTCAACATCGTTTGTTCTTTGCCACTTTTGGAAGCTGATAACCCATCACGTGCTCTCCATCATTTACTAGGATTTTGCACATTCCCGAGGTAGATAGAATCAATCTTCTTCATGCAAGTCCTCAAGAAGATTCTTCACGTGCACAAGGCTGACGTGGCAACACGATCTGATCTACATTTCAATGCTAACTCATCACAGGATGTCGTCGGTCGAATCACACAGACTTGGAATGCATCAACCAAAAACCCTGAAGCTGAGACTACCAACCGATAGTCATATCAAATGAAACCCCGATACAAACTTTGCATATGCCGGTTCACATTCCAACATACCAGTTCACCTTTTCGCATATATCAGTTCATATCATCGTACCGGTTCACTTCATACCATCATACCAATTCACTTGCCAGTTTGCTTAATTCAATATACCAGTTCATACTTCAGCATATTGACATCAATGACAATATACAATATCATCATGCCATCCAACTTTGCACATATGCCAACATCTTTTAATACTTAACCATCCAAAAAAAAATTGAATTTTCGGAGCAGGCCAACATGGGACCTAATTTCATGCCCACTTGAAGTGACTATTAATAAGACCAAATTTGGGTCCTAATTAGGATGACCAGGATGGTGGGTTGCCCTGGTCCTGTTAATCAGGACTCAAATTTGAATATGGGACAGAAAGGGAGTTGAAAATATAGGTTTCAGGAAGGTGTGAGTAAAATCAAAGCAAACGTTGGGCACTAAAAAACAGAACGTCAAGGTGAGGTCTAGGTGAGGATGAAATTGTATGCAGGTATAATTTATGACTCTAAACCACTAAAGTATAGTGTCCTCCTATGTATTAGGAATAATTAGTGCATGACATAGAATTATATAATAAATAATAAATGAACATGTTAACATTAATTTAATAGATGTTAGTTATTAGTCAGTTATTAGTTGAGTTAGTTCGTAGTTAGTGGTTTGGGTAGTTAATAAGTTGAATAATTTTAGAAGACCATCGAATGTGGTCAATTGAGTGTTGAAGATGAATGATTGAATTTTTGTATTGGAGCCTTGTCTTTTTATTTTTCATTTTCAATATGGTATTAAGGAAAGTGTCCTATGAGACTTATATTTTCCCTTTCATTTTCTTGTCTTTCATCCAAAGCGATGCATACAATGATCAAGTAGATCAAACCACATGCAAAATCTATTGATGTTTGTCCACCATTTCTGCATTTTGTCAACAAAGGTGTAGCATGGACCATGTAAAAATTTGTAACATTCATCATTTAGTTGCATTTCTTCGCTCTTTCAAAAAAAATCACTCTTTCCATTGTTTTCCCTCCATTTTGTTCATTTTCATATGGAAAATTAGAATATATATATATATATATATATATATATATATATATATATATATATATTCAAAGTTACAAAAAATAGAGTTATTGGAGAAAAATGCAAGAGGTTAAGGTTGTGAAAAGGTGGAATCATGTTATCTTTAGTCATCATTCTATTGTTGGTACATTGTTTTGATTTTAAAATGGTAGTTTAACACAATCTCACTAAAACAATGATATCTTTCTCATTTTTTTAACAATAATCTAAAATTCAAAATATTCTAGAAAGCTATTGAATATGAGCACCAACAATCAAAAAGAATTTGAGAATAGTATCAATATTGAATTCACAATTTAATATAGAAGAGAGATATATTTAAATGATTACTACCCATTTAATTTATCTTTTTCATTTTGTATAAGGATTTTAAAGCCATAATGGTGTTATAGATTTTGCAGTCACACATTGTAATTGGATACATTATTAATAGAAGAAAAAAATCATTGAAGGGGGAAAATGTGAGAGAAGCCAATTGTCAATCCCACAATACCAAAATAAAGTCTTTCTATCATCACTAAAGTGGTGTCTTAGGAATATCAATGCATGACATATAATAAGCTAATCTTAATTAATTAATTATGAGTTTGTTCGTGGTTAGTGGTTTGGGTAGTTAATAATTTGAATGGATTTATAAAGTCATAGAATGTAATCTTTGAATGTTGAAGATGAATGATCGAATTTGTGTATTGGAGTTGTGTGCTCTTTATTCCTCATTTTCAATACCATGCAAGGTAATGAAGTCTGCAATAAGGGGGATTAAGAAAACCGTAGTCATTTAGTAGGCCACCATGACCTCCACTAGCATTAACTAGGTCTTCATAACTAATCACACAATTTATTTTTGATGAGGCCATTGTGGAGAAATTTATTAAACTATGTTATGTAGTGGATTAATTTATCGATATACATGTGACGAGATTTGATATGCTTTATACTTATAGATGGATATGGTATGATGCATTTAATTAATCATAGATACATGATATATATTATGATGGATCCATTTATGGTTACTGTTGGCATTGCATGAAGATTGCATTGATGAAGTATAGTGTTGTAATTGATGTCAATAGCAACTGGTAATGAAGTTGTATTGCAACCAGTAATGATGCAGCAAAGAAACTGGTAGTTAAGCAGTGAAGGAAACTGGTATTGTTATTGTTATTAAAGCAGAGTGATCAATCGGTAACCCTAACCAGTTGATATGCAGAACCCTAACCAATGGAGCTTGGAGAATTGCTTATGATGATCTATGATCAAATGATGATCAGAGATGAATATGCCATGTATGCATGTTGCACGTGATGAGTTTCAAAGTGGTTTTGGCGCATGAAGATAACCGTTTATCTTGGGAATGAGAAAATGCATAGCATGAAGTGGAAAACGCATGATGAGCTATAGGATCCAATGTACGGTGATCCAGGAGCGGTTGAAGTTGTCTAGAACAATGTGTATTTGATTGCTATGTAATCAAATGGTTATTATTGAACTGATATGTATGTAATCTCTATGAGATTTGTAAGTTTTGTGATGTGTTACCGACCTGTTGTATTTGTATTTAAGGTCGATGATTTGTTTGTAATTAAGTTGGCAAATACGGTTAAGTGTGGTAGTTTGATTGTTGTCAAACCAGAAGGAGTGTCTACAAAATGTTGTGAAGGCAGATAGGAGAAGAAAAGGATTTGATTAAGCAAGGTAGTGCTATTTCCAAATCAACAAAAAACTTGTTGTTCTCTAACCACTACAACAATCAAATCCCTTAACCGGGTAAGCTTTAGCAGACTTGGTGTTGTTTAAATCCTCTAACCAGGTGATCCATTATCTTGGATTTGAAATCATCTACCGAGGTTGCCTTTAACAGGGTATTGTAGTAAATCCCTTAACCGAGTGGTCCTTAACTGGATCTATTCTTAACAGGACATTATTGGATAAGCTTCTAACAAGGCTTGGCTCCTAATAGGGAGAACCTCATAAGAGTTCAAAATACTTGTGGGTATTCATCCCCACCGTGGTTTTTCCCATTTGGGTTTTGACGTGAAAAATCATTGTGTCAAGTGGTGAATGATTTTGTGGATGTGTTTTCATGTGATTGATATGATTAACTGGTAAAGCCACTTAGATATGTTTAGATGACCGGAAGTGATCTAAAATGAGCTATTACTGATGTAAGTAAAGTGGTTTAATTTTTTGGTTAAATGGTATGTGAGTTTCAGATCTGTTGCATTGTATCATTGATGTTTTGGTCAACCGGTAAAGTTTGACAGTGCAGTTGCAGCTTTTGGTACAGTGTCTAAACCAGTTAGGTTAGCAAGTTGTTTCTGAGTTGGGATTAAGTTTGGTAAATTTTATTTTATTTTCTATCTATTGATTCAACCCTCCCCCCTCTCGGTAGTTGACCGGATCCTTATTGTTTCATCATATTATCAATTGGTATCAGAGCATTTTAGGTCCTCTTGTGTTTAAACCTAATAGCTTGAGGAAAAGATCTAGAACATGATGAAGAAAGAAGGTTTGAATTTCAATAGGGAAAACTACAGAATTCGGAGTGATAGGATGAAGATCTATATCAAGAGCGTAGGAAGTCAATATTGGGAACATGTTACTAAATATAACTTGCCTAGTGGGATTCTGTCAAATGATCAATTGAAGGAGCAACAGGATAATTTCAAGCATTGGAGGCCATTATCAATTCCTTGTACAATTCAGAGTATGTTGATGTCCATGGATTGGAGATTGATTATGAAGTATGGAAGAAACTAGAAGATATCTATAGCAGTGATGAGCATGTTAAAATTGCCAAAGAAGAGAGTCTGAGAGGTAAATTTGATCATATGTGGATGGTTGAAGGAGAAAACATTCAACAGTATGGTCAGAGGATCAAGGTTATGGTCGGAGAAATCAAAAGTGTTGGAGGTACAGTGGAGGATACCACAGTGGTTAGCAAGGTGTTGAGAACCCTTCTACCGGTCTATGCTATCTGAGTTGCAGCCATTTAGGAACTCAAGTCTATTGATAAAACAAAGGTAACTCTTGATTCTATCATTGGTAATTTAACTGCATTTGAATTAAAAGGTTTTGATGGAAGTGTTCAGAGATAAGAATCTACATTTAGAGCTTCAGTTTCAAACCCACCGGTAAGGAAAAGTAGAGAAGTGAGCTATAGTTGCGAGTCCAGATCCAGCAAAGAGGTAGATAATGAAGACACTCTGATTGAGCTTGAAGCATTGTTGGCCAAGTGGTTACCCAGAGGTACCGGTAAGTACAGAGGTAAATTACCTTCGAAGTGTTTTGCATGTAACCGGATTGGACATATTGTTGCTAACTGTCCAAATGGAGATAATGAGAAAAAATGTGAGAAGTATAAGAAGTATAAAGGCAAATGCAAAAGAGATTATCTCATTATAGTGGATGGAGGAATTACAGATTAAGAATCTGAAGAAGATGCAAATGAGGACATTGTCTTTGTTTCTATTAAAGAAGAGACATCAGATCAGAAGGCATTAGTCTCTCGCATGGATAGTTATGATGACTGGATTATAGACAGTGGTTGTTCACACCACATGATTGATGACCAGAGTAAGTTTCTTACTTTGAGAGAGTTTAATGTAGTTGTTGTGAGATTTGGGAATGAATCACCCTGCATGGTGAAAGGAAAAGGATTCATCTCTTTGAATGGTAAAAGCAGTGCAGATGATGTCTACTAGGTTGAAGGACTAAAACACAATCTTTTGAGTGTTTCTCAACTCAATGACAAAGGTTACCCATTGGAATTCAAGAATGGAGTCTGCAATATTTATGGAAGCAAAGGTGAACTAATTGCAACCGACAAATAGACCAGAGGTAACTTGTTTCATTTAAGCTCTAAAGTCAACAATTGTTTATTTGCAAAAGTAGAAGATAGTTGGCCTTTGGCGTCATAGATTCTGTCATGTAAATTTTAATAACATTGTAAGAGTCAGTAAGTCCAAATCAGTAAGAGGTTTTCCACAGTTGGACAAATTGGTGAATGCTTTGTGCAAGGAATGTCAGTTAGGGAAAATGACATCCTCAACCTTCAAGAGCAAATCTTTCTCAGCAGAACATTTGCTAGATTTGGTTCATACCGACCTTTGTGGACCAATGAGGACTAGGAGTATTCAAGGTGATTGGTATTTCATGATATTTACCATATTTTTCACCTTCTTCTTGTGCATATCCTTTGCATACCAGTCTGGCTTTATTTCTGACCTTTACTCCATCTTCATTCAGTTTATTTCAAAATACCCATTTTGTACCTATTACATTCTTGTTCTCCGGTCTGGGTACCAATGACCAAGTATTGTTCTTCTCTATCTGGTCAAGTTCTTCTTCCATTGCCTTGATCCAGTCTTCATCTGTAAATGCTTCTTTTGCAGTTCTAGGATCAATGGTGGAAATCATACAATAGTTCTCTCTAAGCCAATGCAGTTTGACAGTGCAGTTGTAGTTTTTGATACAATGTGGATTAAGTTTGGTAGAAGTTTAGTTTATTTTCTATCTACTGATTCCCCCCCCCTCTCAGTAGTTGATCGGATCCTTATTGTTTCATCATATTATCAGTTACATGCTTTGTGGTTTATCGATTAGCATATGGATGAACATACATGATTGATAAATGAAAATATGTGATGATGTATGTATGGATATATGGATGCACTTATGGATATACATTGTATAATTTATACATGGATTAGGTGAGTTGCGAATGTATGTGTTACATTTGTATTCTTTTCATTATGGTACATGAATGAAAATTAATAGTAGTAGATAGAAATGTAGGTTAAAAGGCGATGTTAGTAAGTGAATAAATTAATAGAATGATGATTGATAGAATGAGAATGATCATGGATTTTATGAGGATTGTGATTTGTAAGTGGATGCAAGTAGATGTTGAGATGTGTTGGAAACCTAGATTTGATATAGAACTGACCTTATGTGCTATAATATAATACCATGGTGATGGTGTGCCTCGTGCATAGAGGAATGACTCAAAAACATGCAACAAACAAGAGGATGCCACAACATACCACAAGACATGTGATAAGCTTGGGGGATAGTCTAAACACACCCAACAAACAAATCATTCAAACAATAAAAATAATGCTTCGATATATCTATCAAGGCATACCATGATATAAGGATCATGACAACCTTGAGGAGGTACGTGAGGGGTCATTAGATAAGAAACAATCAAATCCAATAGGAAAACAACTTGTCGAGAATGATGTATCTTGTAGTAGGCACCACAAGACCACTCTCTCTTCCACATCTTTTTTTGGCAAATTAATTAAATATCTAATTAATTTTTCTTGTTATTTCCAAACTAACTATTCTTCACCACAGATTAATTAATTTTTAATTAATTAGTTCAACTAAATAATCAATCAATTTCATGTCATAATTAACCCTTTTCCAATTACTAATGTTAATAAATAAATCCATTTAATTAATTGACAGTAATCTAACATTGCTCCAACTTTAATCAATTAAATAATACATATTTAATTAACTATGCTAATTTATCAACCTCTCATTTTTTTTCTAATTTAAAATTCCAACTTATACCACTAAAGTCAAAAAATCTTCCTAGATTGTATGTTCTCATTTGATTTACAGTTGAAGTTATGATGGTTTGAGTATCGGCTTGTACGGTGACAATGTGACAATTGCAAAAATGTGTTGTGTTCCTCCACCTTGCAACTCAATGATTTAGCTATGTTGCTGTCAAGCGACGCTATGTTGTGCATCTGCAAGAGTCTTGATGGTCTATATCATGTTTTGAGTAAGTTTGGTTGGTGTGCTTTAACAATTCTACCCTTGGAGCCGACCTATGCAGTTTTGGTCCATGCAATAGCGTGAATAGTTGTAGGCATTGATCTAGGATGGATAGGTAGTTGTGCCGACATGGTGTGATACTTCACACGTTTCATTTTCCCTTATGCATTGCTTTGGAGATTGTTTTTGGGTCGACTGTTTATATCCTACATGTTACATCGAATTGAGAAGCACACAAGAAACACTGAGAGGGGAGGTGAATCAGTGTTTCATACTTTTCTAAACTTCAGCACACTCAAGAAATCAATTAATATATAGTGATAAAAATGCAAACAAAAACAAGACAAGAACTCGGATTTTTCTCATGGAAAACCCTTTCGGGTAAAAAACCACGGCAAAAAAATTTCTTTCATTAACATCACAATCTCTGAAATACAAGAAGTGTGCTCCAACACACAATGGGCTCCAACCCAGCTCAAAATAGTGAACACCAACTCACGGACACCAACAGGGAGAGGCACCAACCTCTATGAGAAGGAGAGCACCAACTTCCTTCAAAACACCAACTCTATAAAATTATGAAATAAGATGATCCCTGACTTCATCTCATGCTTAACACAATGTTTCTTTTGCTAAACAACTTCATAGACACATAAGTCTCTATTTAATTCAGATACAAATCCTAGCTATGATTCACCATGAGCCTGATAAAAGTAAATTGTTCACCCCTGTCAAAGAAAAATGTGATAACTTCACCAATTCCCAATCTTCAAGTTTTTGTAATAAACACAGCTTCCACTCAAACCGTATTTTTCTGCTCTTCACCTTTTTGGAATCAAACGTATCTGTATCTAGAAAAGTCACAACACCTAGAAAAATGGTAGCATAATAAACCCAAAACAAGGAATCCTATATTTGTCGACTTGGCTCGAAAATTAAAGACAATTCTCCTCATACTTCTACACATATTTCCAAAGAATTAAATTTCAAAGCGCCGCCTACAGCCCATAAAGAGCACATCTAGAAATTAAATTAAACGACTTTATAATCTTCATTGGATTCCTATATTAATCGCACATACCCAAACTTAAAGAATGGTCAAACAAAATACTATACCCATGACTTGGCAAATTGATGACGTGGAATTTTTTCTAACTTGGTAAAAAACTCTAATGAAGTAGCTGACATATGCCAAGTAGACACATAAGCTGGACAAGTTGGCACACAAACTGCTCAAGCAAACACTTAGGGAGGTCAAGCTGGTCAAACTCCTCAAGCTGGTTAAGCTCCTCAAGTTGGTCAAGCAACTCACTTCAAAATGAACTTTGACATCAATGACAAAAATTTCAACACTAATTAGGCCAACCTAATTGATGTTTCTTTGGTTGTGAATGGTATATAAAGATGAAATCTTTTTGGAGGATGATATAGGTTGTATGTGTGAGATGCGAAATTGTGCATGGTAAGTGCAAAGGTTCACAAATGCAGTTGAGCAGTAATGAAGTCAATTTTAGATGTGTAACAATAGTGAACTGTAATTCAGAGGATGTGTTTCTCCACAATTCAATAATATTAATTCATTGTATTCAGATCTATTATATCTTGCCTCGAAGAAGTGATCTTCAGTGTTTGCAAGTCCATTGTATCTTGCCCTAAGGTTGTGTACCTTAGTCTTGCAAGTCAAAATCAAGAGCAGAGAAGATCTTGGCATTGCCTAAAACTTTGTAACCTATTTTCATATAGTGGGATAGTTCTCATCGTGGTTTCTCTTTCATTGGATTTTCCACATAAAATCTTGGTGTTAATGTGTGATTTCTCTTTTATTTTCGGTTCTTTTCTTTTGCAAATGTAGTAATTGGAATGAATGGTTAAATTGGTTAAGTTATAATATATGTTGATTCACCACCCCACACCCACGCACTCCCCTCCCCTCGACTCTCAGTGTCGCACCCCGCCATGAGGCCAAGAGGACTAAACAGCAAAAGCAATGAAAATGCGAATAAATTTTTTTTATAAAGATTACATTGCAAGAGAATAGAGATACATACGACAAGTTAGATAATGATACACAATTTACATCTCACAATAGTCCTCAAAGCCCAATAATGATGTAACTCAAAGGTTGAACAGCAACCAATACTCAACAAGAAACAGCTATACATATTACATCATCGTTCATTACATAGGTACATGTTTACATATTACATTGCTTGAGAATATACATAAGCTCATTAATTACATAACAATAGATCCATGATGATACAATCTCCAAGAGTTCCATGATGGAATGGATACAAAAATCCGGTACATAATGAAGGTCTTCAATCTCCTCGTGAGCCTCCTCAAACATCATGTGGAACGAGCCAAAACACAATGGGTGTGAATAGCACTCCACCCAACCATGTGGTACCATAAAGTCCACCCCCCATGCTAGGAAGTATCAACTAGACGCACAAGGCATAAACAAAACATACAAGGATACCAATCAAGAACCACAAAAGAATCAACAAAGCTATACTCACAAGAGACTCACAAGAGAATCCACCAGACGGAGTACACATGAGGCTCACAAGAAAATCAACAATACAGATTTCACAAGAGGCTCACAACAGTAACATCACCAGAGTCACAAAAGTAAATAAACAACTTCCAGAGGCCCAAATAAATTCATAGAAGGACAAACATCATAAGATAACCAACCACTTCCAGAGGCATAAAGCTATCTACGAAAAGATAAAAATATGCAAGTTACCACTAGGTAGCAATAGGGAAGAGTGTCATCACTAAGTTGTCATGAGTTACCCCGGTAGGTCTTCACTAGGTCCTGGCCCCCATCTTGGGTTACCCTAGTGACCTCTCCCAACCCTCGACCCCCATAAAATCACTAGTGGACCACACCAACCTCTCAAAGGGACAAGATTGGTGGACACCATTCCAGGCCTTCTCTACTTACCCAAACCTATACGAGCATTTGCGGGCAAAAGAGGAAACAATTATCTTTATTAATGTGAACTAACTACCTACCCATTTTTATTAATTAGGTTTTCACTTGTTTACAAAACTCCCATTGAGTTACCCTGGTGACCACTTTGCATCCCGACCCCCAATGAAAGCCACTCCTCCTTGACTTGCACCTAGGAAACAAAATATAAAACACAAGGTGACAAGATTCCAACCATAGCAAGGCTTGGTCCACATGCTAGAAAAGATCCCAAAAAGGAGTAATAACATCAATAGGCTAGGAATGACCATCTAGCATGCAAAAAACCACTGATTCAAAATATCTGGAGAAACGGTACATCAATGACCAACAATGAAGGCTCGACTACCAAGGGAGTCATACAAGATGCCAAACTCAACATCCATGACAAGGGAAACCCATGTTTACAAAAAGAACTCAACATAGATAGCCTCTAGATTCTAAAGGTATTCAAATGACATATCCGAGCACCCACACTGATAGACAAGAATCTAATTAAACATAGAACAATGAGGCCAAATCAACTACTATACACCCACTAATTCAAATTCAACTTAAAATCCCCGATAATTCAAATTCAAATCATTAATAACTTTGTCTATTCCTATTTACACAATAAAGCTAACTTTCATTATTCGTTGATCTACAATAATATAATATATTAAAGCCAATCTATAATCTTGATTTGCTCATTAACAATAAAGCAAGAATTTAGAGCTCATGACTTATTTATACATATATTTATTTATATGCCCATTATATATTCACACACACACACACACACACACACACACACATATATATATATAAACACTTCTGAGTTTGAATACAAGTACAGTAGACTGCATTATTCCACAACTGAAAATAAACATATACACCAGTTGCTTCAGAGCCCACAGTTGGAGATGCGGGTAGGAGCTACAGGATTCATGCAACGGTTGATAACTACCAAGAAGAGAATCAGGATACGGTGATAAAGTCTGTAAGTTGTGGTCAGTGAGAAGGTTCTCGAGGATGTGGATGCTCGAGAGCTCAAGCTTCAGGTTCTCAGAGATAGAAGTTTTGAGTAGGTCAGTTTTCAGTAGGATCTTTCAGTTGATTTTTTCATTTGTGTGAGTTCTTTCCTCAACAGGCTTTTAGGAGTAAGCTTGATCCTAGGGGAGGAGGATGTAATGCCAGTCTCTCTGTTGGCTTGTCAAACCTTGTGGCCTCATGGCAGGGCGTGACACTCAGCATTCGGTTGTGTTCAACAAGGTCATCCTGATCATCTCAACTATTGAAATACAATTACAATTGGGACCTTCCACATCATTTTGATGAACCAAAGTATGAATTAATAGATCCACTTGGCTCTTGTATTGACATCTAGAGTTGTAGCATGCATCTTAGTCAAGTGTAAGAGATGTGTTGAGACATTTTTAGTAAGTTGTGAAGCAAAGAAAAATTAACATGACGTCTAATAAGCATGTGTCATTATCCCACAATGTTCTTGGATGCTCCCGTTGAGCAATTAGTGTTAATTTTTTATGATCAAAATTAAGAGCAATCAGAAAAACACATAAGACAATGAACAAATCAGATTATCCTGGGAAAACCCTCCAACTTGAGGGAGAAAAACCCAGCAATGAATGTCTCCTTTATATATCAAATATGAATAGCAATAATATTGTTACAATGGCCAAGAACGAAGGCCTATAAGGATTGCTTCACTACTTGAAGCACAATAGATAAATTTGCCTCTTGCACAAAGTCGACTTGCTATAGATAATCCACGATCTTCTCTTAACATGATTTACTTGCCTTGTTGCGAATTATCCTTGCTTGTGTTCAATATATTATGAGGAGGGAATCATCCTTCATGTAGACAACAAGGTAGGCACCCTTTCACCAAGGGTCAGCCTCCTTTTAATCAAGGCAACTTACATAGGGTGGCGGACTTTTGCAAGTCGGCCCTATACAAATAAGTAAATAAGATTTATATTTTATATTTACATTTAATGAAGCACCTCTTCATTAGGTCGGCCCAAATAGGGATCGCATATATTAAATATGCTAAGTCGTAGACTACTAGCATATTTGTGAGTCATCCTTAGAAGGATCCAACTTCAACTACAATCATCAACACTCTCTCTTAGTTGGGGAGGAATCCTTCTTGTAATATGTGCCATGAAATGACATCTACCATGGCTACTCCCAAAGGGTGGAACAATATTTATCATGGTGGTACTCAATGTGATGACATCCATCATGGCTACTCACATGTATGGAAATGCATATGAACACAAGTGCCCATCACGGAGTCACTCAAATTGATATTGTCATCTCATCATGACGGTCACCATGGCTACTCCCATAGGGTGAACAAACACAAGTGATGTTGTCATAGAGTCTCTCAACATGACATCTACCATGGCTACTCCCAGAGGGTGGAACAAGTGCTTTCACCTCAAATTTCTCTATCATGGAGAAAGATGCATTAGCAAGGGCTTTCACCTCAAACTTCTCTCTCACAGAGAATAATGCATTAACATGGGCTTGCATCTCAAACTTCTCTCTCACAGAGAAGAATGCATTAACAAATCCTCATGATGATGTGGCTCCCTCTAAAGCTTCACGTTCTTGCATCAACCTTCTCACCTCCTTGTCCAAGGTTACCTCAGATGGTTTGTCAGACTCCCTCTGATTTTGAATTCCTCCTCTTTGAAGAAATGGATAGGCTCTTCCTCTTCGAGAGATGTCTCCAGTTATGCGCCACCAACTTAGTCCTATGGCAGCCAGTTGTGTCTCCATTCTTCAGCCTCCATAACTTCCTCATTGGATGCGTCAAGCTATGCAATCTCTCATCATCCTTATGCTTCTCGATTCATCCTGGAAGCATTTAGAGAGATTACTAACAGTTTATACAACTAAACTATCCCGAAGAGAAATACCAATGCTAGAAACATGCATGATTCTCTAATCCAATGTAATTGCATGAATTAATGACTACATATGAAATTCATGAACATTATGAAATACTTCTCTTTATTGATTGTGTTGCAGTCATTTTACTTTTCCTAAAAACTCAATGGAAATCTACTCCAAGGATGCACTCAGGTCTGAATTGTCTCCAATGACTCCAATGATGGGTGAATTAGGCCTACTTTGTTGCTGCTCTAGATCTCTGGTACTGCTGAGAGTTTAGGACTGTCCTTCTTAACCTTATCCCAAATCATACTATTCTGAATAGGTTTGCAGTCGAGAATACTCATCAAAGGATAATTCTTCCATCACTTTCAGTTGCATGTTTGAGATTTGAAGCAGACCTATTTGATTTATGTTGCAGATTCTTAGTCAAAGTATTGTACTGAGGTCTAGTCCATCGTGTTCCAAATTGTGTCCTGAACTGAGCATCCTCTCTCGATTTCTTCTGCAACAACTCTCTAGTTTGGATGAGCAATTCTACTACGGGATGCATTAGAGCTAAATCTGTTGTAATAGGTCTCTTCATCACAAGCACATGATTATTTGTGTCAATGATCACAACATTGTTCGCAGGAGTAGTTTCCCGTACATAACTGTACTTGTCTGATTCCATAGTAACATGAGTGAATGTAATAAAATGTGGATTTATCCCAATGCAAAGTTCTATCAAAATCACAGTTGATAGTCTGCAGAGACAAATAATGAAATCAAGCCAGAGACACGCACCCCACATCTATCCAACCCAACCCGATCTTGAATTCGCCTCAATGCCACGGGATGATCCAACTCTAACTAATCGCTTGACCTCGAGTCTAATAATCTACTTCTATAGTAGGCAAGTGCCTTCTCGAATTCCTCTCTAGAAGTGATATGTGAGAGAGCAAATGTTGATCGCCGATAATAATGGTGCAATGCCTTCAACAGTCGATATACAATGTTTTCTAGTTATCGCATGTCCTCAACTTGATCAAGAATATGAGTTGAATGGTCTTCAACTATTCTTTTGTGATTATTACTTTGTCTTGGCTTATGGATAAGGTGATTGATAATACAATGTTGGTGCTGGAGTCTATACACGTGCACTAACATTCTGATGTATTCATCGCGGGTTGTTCTAAATAGTATCGCACCAATATTCAGATGTGTGATGCCAATGCATCTCCGTCGCTCCCACTAATCATGCGTCTTCAATCATTTCCAAGAGTAGAGGTGTGATCTATAAATGTCCAAATTATAAAGTTTTAAGCCGCTAGCACAATTCTAGAGCCGTCGCTCCACCAAAGATGGAATTCAACACCTCTCAGATTTCAGAACAAGATGACTGCCATCTCATAAAGAGCCACCTGGATTAATATCTAGAGTGATCTTTCCTAAGAGTTGCCTCATGCATTTAAGCAGGTGAATCAACCAAGTTGTTTAACACTTCCTTGCCAACAACCAATGCAAAGGCTCGGGATTGTATCTGCTCTGATACCATGTTGATTTTTTATGATCAAAATTAAGAGCAATCAGAAAAACACATAAGACAATGAACACATCAAATTATCCTAGGAAAACCCTCCAACTTGAGGGAGAAAAACCCAACAATGAATGTCTCCTTTATATATGAAATATGAATAGCAATAATGTTGTTGCAATGGCCAAGAACAAAGGCCTATAAGGATCGCTTCACTCCTTGAAGCACAATAGATAAATTTGCCTCTTGCACAAAGTCGACTTGTAGATAATCCACAATCTGCTCTTAACATGATCTGCTTGCCTTGCTGCAAATTATCCTTGTGTGTGTTCTAGATATTATGAGGAGAGAATCATCCTTTATTTTTACAATGTACGCACCCTTTCACCAAGGGTCAGCCTCCTTTTAATCAAGGCAACTTTACATAGGGTGGCGGACTTTCACAAGTCGTCCCTATACAAATAAGTAAATATGATTATTATTTTATATTTACATTTAATGAAGCACCTCTTCATTAGGTCGGCCCAAACAAGGATCACATATATTAAATATGTTAAGTCATAGACTACTAGCATATTTGTGAGTCAGCCTTAGAAGGATCCGACCTCAGCTACAATCATCAACAATTAGCTTGTAATTCACTAGTTTTAGTTGATGTAAGGAAGTACAACTTCATGTAGTTTTCTCACATAAGACATTCATTTACATTCGATGTCTTCATTTCTAAACAAATGGTTATTGTAGACGTATAAAAATGACCATATTCCTAAATGAATATTTAATGTTCATTTTATTCTCATTCCTCTATTTAGTTAAATCTAATTTAATTAAATCACCCACATTCCTCTATTTAATTAAATAAATTATTTTATTTATTTATTTAAATTCACTTAAGCCTTTTATATCATTTAGTTGAATAAATCATTTTATTTAATTAAATCCCTTCTCTCTACTTTTAATTAAATTTATATTTAATTAAATAGTTCACCCCAAATAAACAAATCTAATTTATTTAAATTCCCTACTTGCAAC
The DNA here is from genome assembly GCF_030272615.1 of Cryptomeria japonica. Lineage (NCBI taxonomy): Eukaryota > Viridiplantae > Streptophyta > Pinopsida > Cupressales > Cupressaceae > Cryptomeria > Cryptomeria japonica. The sequence continues at coordinate 277,702,225 of NC_081415.1, read as the reverse complement.
CAAATTAAAATAGAGTAATTTATTTTAATTAAATCCTATTATTCCTCACCCACTTGCATTTTCCTACATCTCCCACTTGCCTCCTAACCCTCTTCCTAAATTCTTCTAGAATCCCTCTAATCCTAATCAATTAACCTAAACTCATCAATTATCCCCTTTCCCTAAATTTGAGGAGGTCACTTCTCAAATTTGGAGTAAAGTCTTCCAAAAGCATTAAAGCCTTTATGCCTTCAACAAGCTAACTTGTTGAATACCCCCAAATTTGGAAGGACTCTTACAAATTTCTCCCCAAAATCTTTCAAACCATTAATGGTTAACTAACCCTTAGTGGCATGGTTAGAAACTTTTTGCCTAACTCAACCCTCATCTAACCCAGGGGTCTCATCAAGCATTCATTGCCTTGACCATGGTTATCCCTTTAACCCTTGCACAAGAGTTTATCCTTTGGGTAAAACCTTTATCCATTGGATAACCCTAAGCTAACCTTAACCTTTACCTCCTAAGGTAACCATGAGGTCTTCTCAAGCATTTAATGCTTCTTACTTCTCCTCTCAAGCAGTCTTATGTTGACAATTGTCACCATTTCATTGGTGAGAATTGTAAACATGGATTGATAACTTTCAATCCTGGCCCTTGATTAGATCATTCAATCCTGACCATCCATTGCCCTGTTTTTCCTATAAATAGAGCCCTCGTCCCTCCATTTTATAATCCAAGTCTTTAGCATCATACTTATACTCAAATTTAGCAAGCATTTAGCCTCTCTTTGAAATAGGAATAAATCTAATAAACATTTTAGAGCATTTGTATTATCTTAGATTAAATCATATAACTAGTATATCATGTTAGGATAGTATTTTTACTAACCTTGTCATCTTATCATCTAGTTTAGTTCATTTGTTAAAATCATGCATAAATAGGATGCATTCATGCTAAATTTGATCTAAAGCATCCCTCGTTCTTGCATTTGTCATCCCTAAGCCACTTTTCTCAGTGATCTAAGAGCAAAGGCATTAGCTTGAGGGACCTTGTGAGATAGAGAACCATGGAACACTCCTTGGGAAGTTGAGCTATTCCTCATGGCTCCATAACTTGCACCAAGAGTCACATGGTTGTGTGGGCAAGTCTTTGAATATTTTCACGATTTAAGTTTCATTGAACCGCTTTTCCCGTATACATTTCTGGCGCCCACCGTGGGGCATAACCCCATAATCACATCGGTTTTTGAATATGACCAACTTTGCAGGTATGCGGGAAACAAGAATTGGTGCGTAGGGAACCTTTGATAGCACATCTGGTCTACTGTTCAGTGCGTCGGACTCATATCTTAGCGCGTGGAAAACCTTCCTTAGCGCATAGAGTTTTTAAGTCTTTCTTGTAGCTTTCAGCGCGGGAATTTAACAATCCAGCGCATTTAGAAAACAGCTTAGCATGTCGGGTCTGTCGGATAGCGCATCTGGGGCATTCTGTAGCACGTACAGTGTATTCTGTAGCGCATCATAGATAAAGGGCGGGAAATAATTTGTAACAGAGATTTCAAGAGTTAGACTTGTGGATGTCCACAAAGCCATTATTTTGCTAACTGATTAACTGTTGTTTTGCAGGTAACTGACGGTTTAATTGCAGGTTTGGAGCCTATTCTTATTTGAGCTAGGTTTAAAGTAGTTTGAAGATTTTACTAACTTGGCTAAGTTAGTTAAAGATTTAAATTCCTTTCATTTCTTGTTTAAACTAAAAATTGAACTCACACCTTATTTTGGGCACCTAAAAAGAACAACAAAAAAAAAAAAACCTTTTCTTGCTTAGGAGGAAATTTTCATTTGGGTTTCTAAAAAGAACCAACAAACTTTCTTTTTTGCAAAAAGAGATTTAAAAAGAACCTCACCACCCTTTGGTGCATAAAAGGATCAACTTTAAAAAATTTGCAAGGTAAAGGAACCTCACTTGTCCAATTTTATTCCAAGTTAAAGAGGGAAGTTCTTCCCCTTTGTCGATTTATTTTTGTTGACCAAAATCAAAAGTTTGTTTTCCTAGATCAGATAATCATTGATTTAAGGAAATAAAATGAGCACCATGTTTTTTTGAAGCAATATCTCCATATAGATTTTAGAAAATCATTGTGATAAAAGGCTAAGAAGAACAATTGTGTGCTTTGCTTCAAAAGTGGTAGGTATATGCTCTCCCCTTAACCGGGTGATCAAAAAGCCAAACCACTCTTACGCTTTCAGTACTTACAGCATTAAATCTTTTAGCAGGTCTGCCCTCCCGAAGAGTTAACAACTCTTAAAGTCATTCTTTGGCCGGTGTGAGGGGAACAGCTTTGACGCCAAGTGTTCAAACCCACTATAATCAAAAGTGGAAAGTGACGAAAGTCATTTTCAACGGTTGCGTGCAGCAATTAGCCTTCCCCCAATGTCTTTACAATACGTAAAGCCTTTGTTCTAAAGGTTGGGAAGCCTCCTGAGGGAGTTTATCACTAACGGTCGAACGGGAAGCCTGATTACGAACTTTAGCATTAGAAACTTTGAGCTGAGTCAGTATCCAAACATTTACAGTATCATAGTGCAAGGGTGGGGAAGAATTCGCCCCCAAGATTACTCAACATATATCTCCCAAGATAACTATTCAATTGTGAAGCAATTCACTTTGAGTTAATTTCTGGCAAAAGGCAAAAAAACGGGCGCCCCCTAGGGGGTGACAAGGTTGTTTGAGCTGACCGAGTATCGAGACTAGTGAGCTATGCTATTGTCGATGACCCTTGAATAAAGAGTCTGATTGAATTGTATTTTTTGTATCAAAACCTGTTAAAACACTAGGGATTTGAACACATCCTCGCAGAACATACACTCATTTTTTAGACTAAGCAAAATGGTTATCTCTTTTGTGTTGTGCTTTCATTTCTTACTTTAGAAAATCATCTATCACAGTTGAAGAAAAATTCAAAAATCACAGAAAAACCACCAAGGCAAAACAACCAGGGCAGTTTAGCGCGTAAGAGCAACATCTTAGCACTTTGGAAACATATATTAGCGCGTTCAAACTTCAATATAGGGCATCAGTTCTAAACTTTAGCACATAATCCATCCCAGCATTCAACAGTTCGAATCTTAGCGCTTGTTGAAAACATTCTAGCATGTTGGAGCAACAGCTTAGCACGTCAAGACCAAACATTAGCGCATTAAAGCCAGCAGTTAGTGTATTGATAGGACATATTAGCACATAGCTTTCAAACCAAACCAAAATCAAATAGTCTGAGTTAGCACATCAGAAAGGTAACTCCGCGCGTTGAGATTATTCTCTAGCACGTTGAGGGTATTTGGTAGTGCATTGAGTTTATGTCTTAGCTCATAGCCAAAACTGAGAAAACAGAGGGCAAAACAAAAACTATTTTTGAAAATTTTGAAAACAGTTTAGGAAGCCCTTTTTCCTCACTTGAACTCCATCAGACAGAAAATCAAAATCAGAGTATCAAAACTACTCCAAAAGCAAGTTTTCCTTAAAACAAAGTTGTCAAAATCCGAAAACTAGTCAAGAGATAAAACACATCTCTCCTATCAGAATCAGGAAACACCATCACACGTATCAAAAGGTCCTTCAATCAAATGGATTTTTATCCAAAAGCATACTTGTTTTAAACTCAAAGTTGTCAAATCGAGTTTCCATATCGGGAAAGCTCTTATTCCATAACATTTGACGCACTTTGTCGTTAGGGGGCATCTAAACCTTCATTTGATAAAGTAAACTTAAGTTTCCAAACAAGATATTTGAATCCAAAATAAATCAAAGGAAACCATTGATCACTTGTGCATGACTAATCCTCATATTCTGAGAAGAAAGAGTATTTATCACAACACCAAGTTAAGGAAACAACAACCTAGTTCTCTGAAACTTGCCAAAAGGAATAGATTTTTGTACATCAATTGCCAACTCTTCAAATCTCATCGAACATTCCTCTGTCATATGCACTTGTATCTTCGAGACAAAACAAATGAAATTGACGAGGAACCATTGAGGAGTAGAGAATTCTGTCAAAAATCAGCATTCAGTCAACGCCTAAATCAAGGAGGAAAGATCAATCCATCTTTCTTCTCAGAAATTTGCATCACCTACAACACGCCTCGAGTAGAGCCACCAACACCTAAACAAGACCCAGAAGAGGAATTTGTTCCCTTCATCATAGAGAGTTTCTACTAGATGCCCGTTAGCACTCGCTCTCAACAAAACAAACAAAGGGAAACACAACCAGAGTCCAGTATGGCGCGATGATTATCAAATCCCCTTGACTATCCAATTCTAGAAGACATGGAAATCACTGAAGAACTCCTTCAGGAATGCCAAGAAAGTGCCTCTTTCCAAAGACTCGTGGAAAGACTTATAGAGGCTGACAAAGAAAAATATCTACTCATGCTCGCAAGCAAAGGAGTGAGGATCCCAGAGGAATTTGATTCAAACACTTTTAGAACAAAGTCTCGACTCTATACTTATCAAGAATAGCAAAGAGAAGAAGACGCGGGTGACCTTGAGCAAAACATACCTGAGCAAAACTTACCCGAGCAAAACATCCCTGAGAAAAACATACCGTTACACATGCCATTTCAAATTAGAAACAATGCGACGGAAGAACTCTTCCCCCGGAAAACAAACGCACCCTTGGTTGCTCTTACATAGCAAATGCAAATCCTACAAAAACAAATGCAAGACATGCAACAAGGATCAACAGTACGGTATTCCTTGAATGAAATTTGTCCTTATCCTTTTGACAGAAGGTTAAACATGGTACCTTTTCCCCCAAATTCAGACTTTCCCAAATTTGACAAATATGATGGGAAAAGCAATCCACGTGATCATGTCCGGGAATTTTGTACCATGGGCCTAGAATTTGCCCATGATGACACTTATTTAATGAGATTATTCCCAAGAAGCTTAGGTGGGCAAACCATGGAATGGTTATCCAAATCACACCTCCTGTCAGATCCTTTGATGAATTAGTCAACAAATTCATAACTCAATATTCCTACAACATTCAACATGACATCACCATGATAGATGTCTGCAATACAAAACAAAAAAACAACGAAACATTCATGGTATTCCTTCAACGTTGGCAACGAATGGTCTCAAGATATCCTCGAGATGCGCCTAAAAAGGATGGAAATTTTCATCGACAATTTAAATAGCGAGATGAGTTACATACTCAAACTCCAATGCATACCATCTTTTGCTAAATTGATTGAAAATGGCATCCAAGTAGACGAGGCATGTGTCAAGAAAGGAACGTTGAAATTTTTCAAAGAAGGGACGAATTCATCCAACTCTAATTACAATAACCAAAACAACAACAACTTAGACAAATCCAGGTTCTGGACCAAAAACAAAAATACTGGAAATGAAGGAGGAAACGAAACTAATGATGTGAAATCCAAACAACCGGTGTTAGCTTTATCAGGTAATCCTCAGGCTACCAAGAATCAAAAGGATGCTAACCAAGGTACTAACACTTATGCACCAACTACCAATCAAGATCATCTTAACACAAACAACACCAACAATACCCAAGACAATAACACCAATCAAGGACCTAATACAAAATCACGAGGTAACACCAACAACTTTACAAAATGTGTCTACACACCATTAGGGCAATCATTGGAGTCAGCATTCAGAGAGCTCCTGGCAAACAAAATTATCTCCTTACCAGCAATCAACAACTTTGAACCACAAATCAAACCACCCTGGTGGAATGACTCACACTTTTGTGATTTTCATCGAAACAAAGGACATCAAACAAATGATTGCATGAGATTGAAAAACATTATTCAAGACATGATTGATAGAGGCGATTTAACAGTCGATGGTCTAAAGATAAATGGTGACCATGGCGCTTTTAAGATTCCTCTTCCAAACTACAACAAGGATGGAGCTTCAACCTCAAATGATACATGTGGATCTCGTATCAATCACATATACAATAACACCATCAATCATATATCAACTGAGGACAATCATGTAAATGTTATTACAATCAACGACAAGCGTGAACATGAATCAATCAATGTAACCACCAGAGCTCAAAAATATGTCTTGAAGGGACATACATCAGCAGCAAACACCATACCCAAGATTCAATATGACTTGGTCAGTCAACTGCACAAAACTTCTGCTCAAATATCTATACTTGAATTACTGAAACTTTCACCAAAACACAAGGACATATTGGAACAAGCACTATTGGAAACAAATGTACCCCAGGATCTGGATACTGAAAAATTCCAAGCCATGGTGGCTCACATGACAAGGCCTCATAATCTCACCTTTTCTGAGCAAGATAATATTTCATTGAGCCATCCACACAATACTCCCCTCCACATTGAAGTCTTGGTTTACAAACATCGAGTCAAAAGAGTATTAATAGATGGAGGAGCAAGACTCAATATATGTACCTTAAAACTTATCCATGCATTAGGCTTCTCTGAGCAGTCTATTGATCCACGGAAAAAGATCACTATCAAAGCATATGATGATGAAGAACGATCATCCAAAGGAACAGTGGTGTTGCCAATTCAAGTAGGACCAATACAAAAGGACACTATGTGCCAAGTCCTAGACATAGACCTCACATACAATATTTTATTGGGTCGACCTTGGATACATGAAATGCAAGTAGTACCCTCAACTTATCACCAGTGTGTTAAGTTCCCCTATAATGGATAGGAGATTTCTATATCAGCAGATCATAACCCTTTTCAACATTGTAATGCTATGGGGGCAGCCCAAGACAGTTTGGTTCCGCATAACAGAGAAAAACAAATTTCCTCAGCACCAGATCTTCAGCAAGAAAAGCCTAAATCTTTATCTATGGATTTCAAACAGAAGATGAAAATCAAAGAACAAGGCATGGGAGAGTACTCTTTGGAACCCTTGTGTTTAATCAACTTGCCAGTATTGCCTAAATCTCATGGGCTACCTTCGGAATCAATACATCAAGCAACACAGCCCATCACCAAGTTTGATGGCAAATTTATCCAACTAGACACACTAGCACATGAATCAGAGGAAAAGGACATCCTTAGTTGTCTATACAAGGATGAGGAAGAAGATAGAGCAGCTACTATGGAAGTAGCTATACCAACACAGCTATATGGAAAAGGCTACCTAATCATGCAACAGATGGGATACAATGGCAAAGGATCGATTGGCAAGCATCAAGAAGGTGTTACAGAACCATTAGACCCTCCTTCACAATTTTGTAAAGACAAAACAAGATTCGGCTATGAACACACTCTACCACCAAAGAAGACACCAAGCAAATACCAAAAACCTCATTGGAAGGCCAAGAAGAAATACAAGGAAGACTCATGGCAGGAGGCACTATTTGAATCGGCAGAAACAATACAAAAGGAATGTGAATACCAGGAAAGAGAGAAACACCAAGAAACATTAGTCATTCAAAAGGCAGAATCACCTTGTGCAAAAGTACATCATGTTCAAGAACCAATTTCAAATAAAGAAGAATCACCCCCTGATAACATCATTCCTCCCCGAGGAGAGACAGTATATGAGCAAATGCAAAGAGTAGAAGCAGGATCTAATACAGAATCAGAGAAAACTATCAGACTCGTATCAATCATCAAGGACTTGTTTTCACCCTACAACGTACCAGTCCATAGCACTGCAAGAATCTGGGATAATACCTCTAAGACTGATTCAAATGAATATGAATGGGGCAGTTGTTCCAATGTTACTGAATGTATTGCTACAAATGACAGGCATACACCCATTTCTCAAGAAGAACAAAGCACAAAACCTAGACTACTTGAATTTGGTCCACAGAATATCTATGACGCCAAGGAAAACGAGCAGCGACATTACGAGCAAGTCTACACAGAAGATGATACCATCGAAGACCTCGGCTCGGCCAACCACGATGATACCTCCATCCTAACACTTACAGCAGCTGAACTTGACCCACCCCATGACTCTTTACCACTTATCTTTCCTGACCTCATAGACTGGGATGAACCTGAAAATCATGACATACCAATTTTCCCAAATGATGAGTCTATTATCCATTACTTATGTACCATCAACCCAGAAACAGATTCTACTAGTAAACAAAGTAACGACATCTACAAACAGGGGAGTGCCAAGTCTCTCAGTCGCAAAAATGAACGAAATAAAGGATCTATTGCTAAAAACCAGTCAATGGCAGCACTAGATCACAAAAAATTAAAAATAAAAGACGCATCTGCAGGTGAAAACCTTTTTAAGGCACCTAAAGATGGACGACTTGACACTCTTCCTGAACATTATCAGGAGCGATCACCCATATTGATTGAGCCTACTCAATCAATCAACATTGGTACACCAGAAGCAGCCAAAAACATACACCTAGCGGAATCTCTAATAGAGAAAGAAAAAACAGAGTTTATCCACTTCTTCAAAGAAAAGAAAATCAATTTTGCTTGGTCATACGCAGATATGCCCGAGATTGATCCACACTTAATCATGCATCACTTGTCCATTGCTCCGGGAACTAAGCCAGTTAAGCAAAAATTGAGAAATATGAATCCACATGTAGCACTCATGGTCAAAGTTGAGCTAAAGAAACTATTAGACATCGGATTTATTCGACCTATCGACTATGCTGAACGGATTTTCAACATTGTGCCAGTTTCAAAACCAGATGGCAGCATCAGGATATGCACTGATTTTAGAGATGTCAACAAAGCCTATCCAAAGGATGACTTTCCTTTGTCCAGTATCGACATAATTGTAGACCTCACAGCAGGCCATGCAATGCTATCACTAATGGACGGTTTTTCTGGCTATAATCAAATCAAGATAGCTCCAGAAGATCAAGATAGAATAGTGTTTACCTGTCCTTGGGGAACGTATTGTTGGAATGTCATGCCTTTTGGCTTAAAGAATATTGGGGCAACTTATCAACAAGCAATGACAATAATCTTTCATGACATGATGCATACCTTCATGGAGGACTATGTGGATGATTTACTAGCTAAGTCATTTACCCAAGCAAAACATCTAAGCATCTTAGAGAAAAAATTTGAAAGGTTGGAGAAATTTCAAGTCAGGCTCACCCCTAAGAAGTGTGTCTTCAGGGTTACATCAGGCAAATTATTGGGCTACATAGTCTCAGAAAAGGCCATTGAAGTAGATCCAGCAAAGGTCCAAGCCATCATGGAGATGCCACCACCTAAGAACATCAGTCAACTCAGATCCTTGCAAGGATGGCTCCAGTCAATCAGGCGTTTCATCGCTCAACTAGTAGATAAAAGTCTACCATTCAACCATTTGCTACATAAGAATGTACCATTCATATGGGAGGCCAAATGTACAGAATCATTCTACCAAATCAAACAATATCTAATGAACCCGCCAGTTCTAGTGCCACCCATAGCAAGGAAGCCACTTATTCTCTACATATCAACAACAGACATATCACTGGAGGCACTATTAGCATAAGAAAATCAAGAAGGAAATGAACGAGCTATCTATTATATCAGTAGAACTTTGAATGGATATAAGCTCAATTATACATTCATTGAGAAGGCTTGTCTAACAGTGGTATTTTCTTCTCAAAAGTTCTGACACTACATGCTAGTTCATACAATCAAGTTAGTAGCAAAAATTGACCCTCTAAAGTACTTACTCAGCAACGTAGCTCACACTGGCAGATTGGCTAAATGGGTAATGATTCTCAGCGAATTTGATATCCACTACACAAAGCGACGAGCTATCAAAGGACATGTAATTGCAGATCAATTAGCCAATGCACCATTAACAGATAAACAACCAATGGAGATTGAATTTTCAGATAGGGATGTTCTTGCTATTTCCACCTAGCAATGGACCCTATAATTTGATGGTTCCTACACTCAACATGGCTCAGGTGCTGGCATTTTGTTCATCACTCCTGACGGACACACCATACCAAGATCATATAGGCTCATGTTTCCATGCACAAATAACATTGTTGAATATGAGGCATTGGTTAAAGGGATCAAAATGGTCATGGAATGGAGAATCACAGAATTAAAAGTCTATGGAGATTCACAACTAGTCATCAATCAGATCAACAATGACTATCAGACGAAAGATGACAAGCTGATACCATACAAACGAATGGTGGATGATTTCAAACAATATTTTGTACACATCACCTTCAAACAAATACCAAGTTTGGACAACAAAGCAGCCAATGCAATGGCTACTATCGCTTCATTGCTAAAAATTCCATAACAACAGAGTCGTTACGAGTTTCTGGTAGAGCAATTGTTCTCCCCAGCCTATGACCATTCTGCATCCCATGTTATCTATGCCCTAACTGGTTCAGACTCTCCGTTATACGGAACAATATATGACTATCTCAAAACCAATACCCTACCCATTGACCTGTCTCGAAACCAAAAACACAACTTTATCCGGCAAGCCGCCCGTTATACTCTCATTGTTGATACTCTGTACCGTCGAGGTCTAGATGGTACTCTTCTTTGTTGCCTTGATCGTAATGAATCTGACTCTGCTTTACACGAGCTTCATGAAGGTATCTGTGGCACACATTCAAGTGGCCCTACTCTTGCTAAAAAACTTCTACAAATGAGATATTATTGGCCGACAATGGAAAAGGATTCTTATCATTTTGCAAAGAAATGTCTTAAATGCCAAATCCATGGCAATCTTATACATGCACCAGCACAGGAACTGCAGCCATTCACAACATCCTGGCCTTTTTGCTAGTGGGGACTGGACTTAGTGGGTAAAATACACCCTTCATCTTCAAATGGACATAAGTTCATTGTCACTACAATAGAATATTTTACCAAATGGATTTAAGTGGTCCCCATGACCACGGTAACTGGAAAACAGATTGCTTCTTTCATTCTTATTTATTTGATATGCAGATATGGCATTCCAAGTTCCATCATCACAAATAATGGATGACCTTTCAAAAACCAGGATGTGCGAGAACTATGTGAACGATTCAAGATCCAACATCGTTTCTCTACACCTTACTACCCATAGGGGAATGGTCAAGTCGAAGCATCCAACAAAACAATATTGAAAATCCTCAAGAAAACAGTGAATGATGCAAGGAAAGATTAGCACGTGCAACTCAATCCAGCACTTTGGGCATACTTCCTAGCATCTGCACACCTACAGGGGCTACGCCATATTCATTGGTGTATGGATTAGAAGAAATTTTACCCCTGGAGGTAGAAATCCCATCTCTCGGAGTATCTTTGAAAGGCCTCATTCTGGATGAAGAGTATCGAGTCAACCGACTGCAAGAGCTAGAACTTCTAGATGAAAAGCGACAACATGCCTATACTCACCTCAAAGCATATCAGCAATGCATGTGCCGAAGCTACAATCACAAGGTCATCCCTCGGCTTTTTAAAATTGGTGATCTAGTACTCAAAGAAAATCCCAGAAATCAATAGGATCAGGAAAAGAAAGGGAAATTTGAACCTAACTGGTTGGGTCCCTATATCATCATATCAGCCTATGGATCAGGCACCTATCAGCTAACAACTTCAGAAGGAGATGTGCTCGACGAACCAACTAACAGCATCCATTTGAAGAAATACTATAATTGAGCAGTCTAATGCACAGAAAAATCAAAAATCACAAAAAAAATCAAAAAAGCAAAAAAAGCAAACAAAAAGGTGCAATAAAAACAACTAGTGAAAACCTGGCAACAGGCGCTACTTGTGAGAGGACAGCTCCTCTATCTATCTTTACTCTCGAGCTTTTTATATCCACAATCCAGCACTACCGGCCATTGCCCAACACTTTACCAAAATAACATCATCTAGGATATACTTAGCGTAGACACTATCTTAGTTTATTCGAATATCATTTCATCATATCCCAGCATGGCTTGGTAATCATTGTACATATCCACCTCAGGAGGTAAATTTAGCTAGGGGCAACATTGATCAACATTCCATTCTAAATCAAAAATTGCAGCAGACTAAGAGCATCATTTCCAGCAAACCAAACAAACAATCATGAGAATAAAACATTGATACACTTAACAGATTCACAACACAGGATGGATGATTTTCTGAAGTATAAAATGTTTACATCTTGCATGAAGTTTTGACTATTTTGCACTTGAACTTTTTTTGAACTATTGGATCCTCTAAATTTTCTCAACAAGGCATTGAGCTAGAGAAAGTAGTTGGGACTCCCATATTTTTTTAGTTTTCTATCTGTGAGGCGATCACTTGTATGGTGCAAATATTTGTCTCGAGACGTGATTCAAAGCATATCACTAAAAACATGGTTCCACTTTGCGCATACAATTGTTTTAATCTTGTCTGTTTATACGCAAGCCGCACTCAGGTCATCTTGGTTCAATTATACCTCAATGCTTGTGCCATCTTGCAAAATCAAAAATCATGTAAATTTTTCTCAGGTCATTATGGTTCAATTCTACCATTATGCTTGTATAAATTTTCAACAATCTCAACAAATCAATGCTCAATGATGATAAACACAAAGAAAGCAAAAACATGTGACTATACAGGAATGACAAATGAAAGAATGAGGATGATCAATTAGTTGCATATCATTTTACAGTTAGTTGCATATCATTTTATAATTAGTTGCATATCATTCTCATACATCTCATTTTCAAGATACATTTCACATCATTATCATTATCATTATCATACATCTCACATATCATGCATCATGCATCATCATATCATGTCCATCAACTATCAAATCACATACACCTATCTAAGCATTGCAACATCATCATAGAATCATCAAGATCATATATAAAGCATCATTCATCAAACACATCACATGTGGATCAAAGAAAACGGTGTCGTATATATATATCAAAAATGATCAAGTATACAAAAAAAAGTCATGTCCCAAAATACAACAAATGATCAAAATACAATAGAGACAAGGTCTCTTAGGTATGACTGTCTCCTGAGGGTGACGGTCTGGCAGCAGATGTCCCAGCACCTGGATCTCCAGGTGGATCCTGTCGAGGTGGCCCAGTCACACCCCTACTCTCTGTCCCTGACTGACTCTAAGATGACCGACTAGCATTAAAGCTAGAGGCCCTCTGCTCTCTGGGGACTAAGTCCTCATACAATCGCCTATAGTACTCGACCGCCATGGTAGTTTGTCGTATCTCCCTCAGTGTGTCTCACATCGGGGAACTTGTTGTCGCTCTTTGCAATCTCTCTGCAAGCTCCTCTGCTCGACCCTGACGCTCTCTCTGTATCCCGCTCTGCAGTAAGCTGAGTAATCTGACGCTGATGCGCCAATAACTGTGTCTGCAGATGTTGCACTGACAACTATAAGGATCTGATCTGAGCATCCTCTTGGTGAGTGAGAATCCAAATCTGGAGGGGTACCTGTGTCGTGGTACGCCCTGTCCCTCTCCCTGTCCTCAGTGCTGGTGGGGGTAAAACATCTGACCTCCTCCTCTGGGTCGGCCGCCTAAAATCATCTGTCCCTCCCATAGCTGCTATCACCTCCCCCACTCGCCCATCACCACCAGCTCAAATAGTCAAACCTCCCCTCTCTATCCTCCACGGCCCGTCGCACTACCCTCTCAACCCATATCCCTCTCTCTCCACCAACTCCGCCTCTATCTCCTCTCCTCCCCCGATCTCCTCTCCCTCTATCGCCACGCCGACCTAGGCCACCTCCTCCACCATCTCCACTGTCATCACCTCCACCATCCCCACCTCCCTCATCCAGTTCCTCTCCCTCCTCTCCACGTCTACCTAGCCTCTCTGGCTGCTCATCCTCATCCTCATCAAAAGCGAGAATCATCTCCGTTGGATCCGATATCCTGGCCACCACTTGAGCTGCAAACAGTGTTGCAAACTCCTCTGTCATACCTACATCCACTATCCCATAGGCATAATCCCAGATCTGACCGGCTAGGTGAAAGAACTTCTCAACCGCCGCTGCGCTATCAATGGTGGGTCCCCACTCTGGCACATCTTGCCTCCGTCGAGCATACAAGCATGCTCCTTGTGATATCCCTTGTTGTCGTCCATACTGCCGCAAAACTCGATTGTGCGGAAATCTCCCAATAACAAAGGGCGTCCGCCCTATCAAAAATCGAGACATGTAGGCATAAGGCATCTCCATCCCATCCTCTACCCACACCTCACAATCCATATACGGTCTCCAGACGACCGTGTCAATATCATCAAGCACTCGCCTCCAATGCTCTAGTTTGTCCAGCTTACGCTGGACAACTATCCCTCTGTATCCATAGGCATAAGCACACCCAACTGGCCTATCCCTATCTGCCAGTGGCCTCGCTGCAGGAATATGCTCCCACGCCCACACCTGTAGCAACATAACCCCAGCTGATAGACTCTCATATCCCAAGTACACCACCTAATGCAGGTCCTTGTATGAGTGGGCAAACATAGCAAACCCCCATGCGAATCAGCGACCCTATGTCACCATGTCCTCCAAAACCAATCCCCATCCCACTGCTAGTCCCTTCGAGCTACGATTGGGACATAGGAAACCACCTATAAATCCTGCCTGCACTGATGGTAAAGGAGCGTAATCCAAATCAATGAACTCCTGTCAGGGGATCTCGTATCCACAAATCATATCATCCTGTAATATCCGGCGAAGAGCCTTTGTGCCACCCTCTTCGGTCTAATCATATGGCAAAAGAGCACCTACCATGGGAATCCGCAAAATCCGATAGCAATCCTTCGGTGTCACTGTAATCTCACATGTCGCCAAATGAAAGGTGGTGTCACTATGCCACCTCTCGACTAAAGCTGTCAATAAACCCCGATTAATGATATACCGGGACATCTCTAACAAAGAGGATAGTCCACATCTCTCAATAATATCCCTGTCTGCCTATGTCAGTCGTGGTATCAAAGACCACGATCTCGGAAATCACTCTCGCGACTGCACAACCCCAAGCTGCTCTTGTCACAAACAAAACATGTCCAATATCAGTTTCCTCATCAAATCAAAATTCATATCAAAATCAAATTCATATCAACTTGAAACATTAAAAATCTAATCAAGTTCCACATCATATCAATCCATATCAATATCAGATCATTCCAACTTGAAACGCCGCAAATCAAATCAAGTTATCTATCAAATCCATATCAGCTTGACAAACAACTCAAGTTTCACAACCATATCAACTTGAAAAACAACTCAAGTTTCACATCCATATCAGCTTGAAAAACAACTCAAGTTTCACAACCATATCCGCTTGAAAAACAACTCAAGTTTCACATCCATATCAGCTTGAAAAACAACTCAAGTTTCACAACCATATCAACTTGGAAAACAACTCAAGTTTCCCATTCATATCAACTTGAAACAATGCATATCAAATCAAGTTCATATCAAATCAAATCCATATCAACATCAACTTGAAACATTGAAAATCAAATCAAGTTATCTATCCAAAATTCAAAATCGGAACTCATATCGGACAATTTATCAAACCAACACACAGCAGGCACGCAAACTGACTATCGCACCCATCCCGAAAAAACTGGCAAACACCTACTTACCCCCAACTATCTTCATTCATCTCAAAATCCTATTTTCCGCCTACGCGCTAAAAAATTTTATCCACGCACTAAGCTACTAGCTATGCGCTACCTGAAATCCCATACACGCTACCAAATACACCCTATGCGCTAACTTTATATATGCGCTATTCTACTCTACCGCTACGCTACAACCCTAACCCTATGCGCTAACTCTATCTATGCGTTATTCTACTCTACCGTCACGTTGCAACCCTAACCCTATGCGCTAGGTTACACCTACGTGCTAGCCTAACCTACCCATGCGAACCCCTGTCGACCCTATGTGCTAGGTCTTACCTATGCGCTACCCTTTCCCCCCTGCACGCTAGCCTGCTAACCCGCTGCACTAAACACTCTCGATGTGTTATCCTAACCCCCCACCGCGCTACCCAACCCAACCCGGACGCTACCCCAGTTTCTAACCCTGGACGCGCTACCCTTCTTATCGTATGCACTAGGATACAGACCCTACGCGCTAAACCATTAAAATCAGCATGAAAAATTGGAAAGCATGACTAAAAACAACAAAACAAAAAGCAAAAAGGGGCAAAAATTGACGACTTACCGGTGGTCCATATGTGGCGGGCCTCTGATACCTCCGAACGCGCTCGAATCGATGAGAAGCATGGGGAACCAACATTTGGTCTTTCTTTCCAAAGTCAACAAGCACAAATGATATAAATAAAACCACTTTTTACCTTTTTATAGGGTAAACAGAAATTAGGGTTGCATAGTGGAACACGTAAATTGCTCGTGGTCTCACTTCTCACCCTAACAAACATCATTATTGGAGATGAATCAAATTAACGCAAAAAACATTGACAAAATTTTAAAATGCCATGAAATTTATCAAATCAAATCAAATTTTTAAATTTTTTATTCATCTCCCGAGGGGGCATTATCAACATCATTTATCAAATCTGAGGCACGACATGAACATCTCGATATACGACATCACACTGATCACTGATCAAATTTTGACGACACATCAATTTTCTTTGAATCAACATGTGCACATAGGCCACTTCAAAGAGGGGCAAAATGTAGACATATAAAAATGACCATATTCCTAAATGAATATTTAATGTTCATTTTATTCTCATTCCTCTATTTAGTTAAATCTAATTTTATTAAATCACCCACATTCTTCTATTTAATTAAATAAATTATTCTATTTATTTATTTAAATTCACTTAAGCCTTTTATATCATTTAATTGAATAAATCATTTTATTTAATTAAATCCCTTCTCTCTACTTTTAATTAAATTTACATTTAATTAAATAGTTCACCCCAAATAAATAAATCTAATTTATTTAAATTCCCCACTTGCAACCAAATTAAAATAAAGCAATTTATTTTAATTAAATCCTATTATTCCTCACTTGCATTTTCCTACATCTCCCACTTGCCTCCTAACCCTCTTCCTAAATTCTTCTAGAATCCCTCTAATCCTAATCAATTAACCTAAACCCATCAATTATCCCCTTTCCCTAAATTTGAGGAGGTCACTTCTCAAACTTGGAGTAAAATCTTTCAAAGGCATTACAGCCTTTATGCCTTCAACAATCTAACTTGTTGAATACCCCCAAATTTGGAAGGAAATTTGTCCCCAAAGTCTTTCAAACCATTAATGGTTAACTAACCCTTAGTGGCATGGTTAGAGACTTTTTGCCTAACTCAACCCTCATCTAACCCAGGGGTCTCATCAAGCATTCATTGCTTTGACCATGGTTATCCCTTCTTGCACAAGAGTTTATCCTTTGGGTAAAACCTTTATCCATTGGATAACTCTAAGCTAACCTTAACCTTTACCTCCTAAGGTAACCATGAGGTCTTCTCAAGCATTTAATGCTTCTTACGTCTCCTCTCAAACAGTCTTATGTTGACAATTGTCACCATTTCATTGGTGAAAATTGTAAACATGGATTGATAACTTTCAATCCTGACCCTTGATTAGATCATTCAATCATGACCAGCCATTGCCCTATTTTTCCTATAAATAGAGCCCTCATCCCTCCATTTTATAATCCAAGTCTTTAGCATCATACTTATACTCAAATTTAACAAGCATTTAGCCTCTCTTTGAAATAAGAATAAATCTAATAAACATTTTAGAGCATTTCTATTATCTTAAATTAAATCATATAACTAGTATATCATGTTAGGATAGTATTTTTACTAACCTTGTCATCTTATCATCTAGTTTAGTTCATTTGTTAAAATCATGCATAAATAGGATGCATTCATACTAAATTTGATCTAAAGTATCCCTCGTTCTTGCATTCATCATCCCTAAGCCACTTTGCTCAGTGATCTGAGAGCAAAGGCATTGGCTTGAGGGACTTTGTGAGATAGAGAACCATGGGACACTCCTTGGAAAGTTGAGTTATTCCTCATGGCTCAATAACTTGCACCAAGAGTCCCGTGGTTGTGTGGGCAAGTCTTTGAATATTTTCACGATTTAAGTTTCATTGAACCGCTTTTCCCGCATACAATTATAAGCAGAGTTCTTAATCCAAAGATGTATACATAAATGGAATTAATCGTCCAAATGCTAGAGAATTTGTTAGTGAATTAGAGAACGTACAAAAATCCTAATCACATATCAATTAATGTTAGAAAATAAATTGAGAAGTAGATTGCAGTCTTCCATCACAAGGCAGTGAACAAATGGATCCTATTGAGTTGAGATAGTACGTTTGGAGCATGTATTTGTTATATATAAAATATCAGAAGCACGTAGCTTACTAAATGAGAATGAGAATCATAAACTAGGACCAAAATGAATAATGTTTCAATTTAATCAGAAGTTTAATAGAATTTTGCATGCCCCCATTCCCTAAATTAGGCTTCTTTGATTTGAGAAAAGCACCATCGTGACCCACAAATCACACTTAGCCTCTTGAAGCTGCCAGCTTGAAAGACATAAATATGCCTGGGCTATCGTAAAATCAAAGAAATGGAGCCCAGCTTCGTTAGTGACTCAATGCCAATGAGTTGTGATATTAGGATTTCATGTTTAATAAAAATTGACGCCATAAATCACATCAATTTGGCTCTAGTCAAAATTATCTGGAAGAGTTCTGGAATTTGTCGAGTGCTTAACTAAGTTTAAAAATCCCATCTTGCAGCAAAAAATTTCCAATTGCAGCATTTGTATCCGAGCTTTAGAAGGTCAAACGACACTGTCAGCATAATAAGGTGCTATGCAAATGATAGTTCGGATGCTCTGCTTGTGATGATCTATGAAACACATATAACAGAAATTATAGCAGGGATACTCTAATCCACAATTTCTGTATGTCCATACTCATGTGGCAAGAACCAATGAGAACTCTTATTATAACAGCTTTTACAAATCGAAGATTCGGATACTGTTCTTCATGACCCATTCATGTCATTACTTAGTTGTAGATGAACTATGGTGATAATGAGACCTGTCAGAACAGTTGCCTCAACACCATGGCTTACATTATTGTCGTGATTTGCATCTTGCATACTTAATTGATCAAATTGCATTTTTGAGGCCTACCACCATGCCACCCAATAATTGTCATTAGGGGTGGATTTTACTGTGTTGTTGCCCTTTACTAGTGGTAATAGTCATTCTACCACAGCAATCTAAATATCAAATTGCCCACCAAGGATATCTTTAGTGTAAAATGCTGAATATTTTCAATTGACAAAATAGGTAAATATAGTTAATACACAAAATTTCAAAAAACATCTAAATTCCTCATTATGCTTGTAGACTGACAACATAGTTAATTAGGTAAGTTTATCTTAATAATTATTGGCTACTTTCATATTTGAAATGAAAATTAATTTAGAAAGATTAAGCAATGATTGCTTTGACTGACTTACATTAACTTTCCAGTATAATGAAGATTTTACAGTCAAATCCAAAAGACATTATTGATCAAAACCTCTGAAGTAAGAAATTATAAAATGGTTTATGCTAGTTAAAACGTAGCTGGAGCCTGGAATCAGCTTGCTCTTTGTTTGCATTCCCTCATTTAACCAGATAAGAATGATGAACATGGTTTTTGACTGCTTAAAGAGTCTCCATCTGATAAACTTGGCACCATCATCTAAAGAATGAAGCAAAATATCTATATCGTTACATAACAAGCACCACAAATCCTTCAACCCCAGGCAATTGAGTAAAGATGGTAATAAATATTGCAGGAGTCAAAAACACTAGAAACTTTGTACTATCAGCTCAATCGAACAATCATAACCCAAAATCAACTGAAATGGTTGAGTTACATCAACTGAGCTTTCAGCTTCTTCTTTGTCAGAAACTCACTCCATTCTATAGGCTTACGAATAGCACCTCGATAAACAACATTCTTGGGCAGCGCTTTGCCATATGTAAGGAATGTTCCACCCTCTGCTACAGCTTTACCCACAGCAGTGGCTTGGGAATCATCACTGAAGTTAAGACCTGCCTTTGGCTTTACTTCTGCAACTAAACGTTTCATGTACCTGCAGAAAGACAATAAGTTGCTTTAGCTCCAAAAACAAGATGTAGGTTTGCAATAGGAAACACCTTTTTGGACACTTGTATTTCAAGGGTGAGTACTGAAAGAAATAAAATTGAAAATACTTTAATACTTCCTTTTGAGTAAGTCTGCATAAATATTGTCCAGCTGGAGAAACTTAATTTCTGAGATGGGAAGTACAGAAAAGGGATCAAACATGAAAGCCAATCTTACCTTACTGAACCAAAAATGATTTTCATGAAAGCTTTCATCAAACATAAAGACATGTCCAGGCCAAAGCAACATCTAGATATCCAATGCCAAAAGAAGAATGAACGCTTTTACTCATCTATCAAATTTACACATTTAATCATGCTTATTTAATTTGTTTATTTTTATGAATAGTGTCTATATTACAATTCATAAAATAGTGTTATACATATTCACAAAAAAAGAGATGGATGCAAAGAGACTCACACCCCTACAGTCCATAAAGGGTTACAGGCCAAGACATCAAAACAATAAACAGCTGCTAAACAGCAAGCACTAAGGCAGATAATAGAGGAGGATCCTGGTCATCTGGTTATTCAAATACATCAGTGGGGTCCAAAGCAATAATAGGCAGGTCCCATCCACCATTATCATTGTTATCATTTCCTCTTGAGTTTCTTCAACAGCCTTACGAGCAGAAGAAATAACAAGAGCCAACAGAGGAAACTTGCTAGAGTCAAGCCAGCCTGTATATCCACCAGCAGGAGGGGGTGGCAAAGCAAAGCAGTGAGAGGCAAGCACAACCAGCCCCGCTGTTCACAATCTCTTCTAACAGGAGAGGAAGCCTAAGAGTGAGCCTCTTGAGTGCCACAAGTAGAATGCCTGCACCGTTGATGATGCCCTCAAAGAGGAGAATGGCCTTGAAAAGCAATGGGAGTTGGAGGCATCCTAGCAACAGCACAAGAGGCATAGCCCCAATAATCAAAAAAAAAAAAAGGTTGCCAGGAGATCAGTACTGGTAATCGTACAGGAGACTGGTACCAGTACCAGTAGATCTATTTTCGAAAAATAGGAGATGCATCCCAGGGGGTCGGACACACGTCTCCCTGCAACCTAGAATGACACTTCTCAAGTGCAACTTATTTGCTTGCACTTGAACCTATAATAAAACATTAGAATTTAGAACAAATCATAGGTTTAGAGTAAAGGGGAAAATGGCCAGAAAAAGAAAGCAGAATTTATATCTTTCCATATGCTAAAAAGAATCTCCACCCTAAAAGCAAGTGAAATCTCGGTATACTTGAAGGCAATGTGAGGCCAATCACTTAAAAAAACCATATGCCAAGAGAAATGTTCAGATTTATAAGGCTTATAAAATCATGCATCCAGATCCAAACATCTTTAGCTCTGGGAAAGATCCAGTTAGGCATTTGAAAGGCTCTTGATGCCCATAAAAAGAACATCAAGAATTTAAAATGACCAAATGCATTAATCTAAAACCAATGGGGAAGGCTTGAAAAAAATACACCAAGCAAACTGAGCCAACTTCTGCTCAAGAGTTTATTAAATTTTTAAGATGAATCATGAAATAAAATAAACAGTATTTTAATCTTTTGAATTTCATAGATGTTAACTTTTTTATATATTTGAGGCAAGGTCACCGACACGCCTGTGCTATCTCCTCAAATTTTAGGGTGTCTCCCTACATGTCCCAAGAACCATCTTCATCCTCCCACATTCCCACGTCCTAGAAACATGTGCTCGAAAATTCTGCTTGCAATGTTGACGATGACATTAAGTCATTTTCCTTGACAACTATACTCCTCCGTGTATTTGTTCATGCAGTTGCATTAACAATTAGAAACAAAATCAGAGAATTTTCCACCTACATAGTTTACAGTTTACACAACAATATTATCTTTGAGGAAGCATTCTTCTGAAAAAAAAAATGGTGAAAACTCATTTCAAAGTCTGACGGCTCTGATATCACACAACAGAAATGGGACTAACTGGTCAAATACACTCTTTTGGAAGATGAGCTCATATCAAACATGTCTTTCTCACATGATTAGCAAGTGTTCCATGTATTTTTGAAGTACTTAAGAGTTAACAACCATTTTATTCTTAATCCTTCTTCAAGTCTACACTCAGTCAAGCAATATCTACTGGAATCCACTTGGTCACAAAAAACTACCTCAGAATCTGTTGCATTTGAGTGCACATGGCGTATGCTATAGTACATTGTCATTATTCCATCATCCACATCAAGCTACACAAAATAGAGGAGGCATCGTCATTTCCCAAGTGTAAAACAACAAACTCATTTGGATTGCCTAAATCAATTATAAACTTTTCCTGACTATCTGCTAGCTTGCTAGTGCATCGCCCAAAAACTCCAAGAAACTGTACAGTGTGTGTGCATAGACTCGTAGATTTTACATTTTAAGAGTAAAAATTCATTAGAGAATTAAGGAAATTAATTAGTAATAACAAGCTCTAATGCATTTTCTCTGTTTAGGCACTGTGAGTTGCATCCCAACTAAGTGCTGCATGGTGGACTTCACCTTAATGAAATGCTATTTTTACAGTATCACTGCAAATCAATTTGATAAAAATCAGCTAATAATCAAGACAAAGTGCTCTGCTTGGCCAAGACTTTGCTAAGGTACCCATACTTGATTTTTCCCCAGAAATAGCAAAATTGATTGGGTATAATGTACTAAGCATTACACAGTCGTTTATTAAACACAAAAAGTAGAGTGTCAGGAATAATGTATCTTATTTGTATTTCTAAGACTAAGATGATCGATGCATTATGCAAATGATCTTGCATTATTAGGAAGAACACAGAGATGATAATGTCCTGCCTTGTTGGCCTAAGCTACAAGATTATAAGTAAGAGCTAAGAACCTTAATATCTATTTCCTAATTTGAGCACTCCAATTCAGCAAGTTATTCAAACAAGTATTGAGAACCACATAAGCATGTAAAATGTGGTTATATAGTAGTTTGGTATCAAAAATAACTGAGACTTAAACACAACTCTAAATGTTACTAACTGATTGAGAATATTTTATACTGAAGGATTCAATTTTAGAATCAAAGGTATTGTTATGTAGCACCTGTAGAAGGGCAAATCAAGAGATATATGTGCAAAACGAGGCAGCCCCTGGACCTTCTCCCAAGGGCTGCCATCCAGATATTGAATATATAATCTCTTTTATTATAAAGAAATATAGAGAATTGTCTCTTACTATTGAGCAAGAAATTATTTTAATTGTCTTTTTCTTATACTGGTATCGGTGCAAGAGGAGGCCACCCTGGGGCTTATCCCCAGGACTGTCATCCAAATATTGAAAGTATAGTCTCTTTTATTATAAAGAAGTATAAAGAATTGTCTCATTATTCTTGAGTGACAAATTATTTTACATGACTTTTACTTATACCAGTGCATGTTGAACAATTTAAGTACATGCTTATAATGTGCTACTGTTAACCAAAATGCAACATAACAAATATAGAGTAGTTGAGGCTTCATCAAAAAGCTTCTTCTTAGCACAACAATAAAGCTTCACATAATCTACAAGAAAACCATGCTTCACAACTCCAGCTCCAGCTTCACAACTTGTCAAATATCACAGTACTTTCTGATATGAGCAGATAATATCCTTTATTTTGAAATTTTAAGCTCTTATAAATACTCACTTCTTGGTTCTGAAACCTTAACTGATTACTAAAATTGAAACGGAATAAAAATCTATCCAACAGTACTCATACCAGAGGTTTCCCATGGTATGGATGGCAAGGTATACACCCAATCCTGATCAGATTATCTCAATAGGTTAAATGTTCTTAAGAGTTAATCCCTGCCCTGAGTGAGGGAAGAGCACATGTCAAACAGATAACTTGGCAATATGCCATTGGACAACAGACTTGTGAAATATAGAAAATTTCAAATATTTGTATGATAAGGCATATTATAATAATATAACATTAAAGCTGAATTAAGAATTCACGATTCAACATTCAAATTAATGAACTTTCAATGAGTAATCAGTTTCAAATTGAGTTTTCATTACCAATGTGCATATATAACAAAATGAAAAGGCCAAAAGGCTAAAAGTACAGTACCAATTAACAAAATCAAAATCAAACTCTGAATCCGATACTATCTCCTTTTACAAGCTTGGGGTTTATTTAAAAATAATTTCTTCTCAAGACCTCCACATATTTTGAATAATAAATCAATAAACATATTTTTTTACAAATCAAAAGGAAAAATCATAAAAAAACAAAAAAAGCTAATAATAAGATAAGTATGAAAAAATTTATGCCTACTAACGAAGGGCTACTCCACCTAACATTCACACATAGCACAACAACAGACAATAATTGTAATGTCCCCAGTGAGATCTTCTCTAATTTTCAATTTATTGAGTCAATTATGCTTATAGTATTTATGGAAATGTATAATGGAAATATTATCATATATGCCTTATATCAAGAATACTCCAATTGGATTAGCAAAGTGGTTAATTGGTGAGCTATTGGTGTTTGTTTTATCATCTACCAAACATTAGAATAAGATACCCAAAGGTATTCTATCCTCTCCTGAAAAACCACTACTAATTCCAAGGTCTATATGTGCGAACAAGCAACTTTAGTGGGATAGCTACATGGGTAGTGTATGCTGAAAATCTCAGGGGGACTTACGTTAACAAGTGTCTTTTCAAGCTTCTGGACTTAGATAGATTTATCGATTTTAGGCTCTCTCTCTCTCTCTTTTTTTTTTGATTTTCGAGATTTAGACTTTCAAAAAATGGAAAAAAGGATAGGGTTTAAGAAAGCTGATCTAAACCTATGAATTCTGGAGACGGTACTAACTGGGTGCTCTCGAGAAACCACACTTTGCTTCGCCACACTGAGGACAACTACACAAAGCGGGTGCAATCTTCAACAGGTTGTGCTTATGATCAAAATGTTGGCATGCACAGAGGATAGGCTCGGACTAACTTTGCACAGCGAAATGGAAATCATCCATTCACCAAAAGTATGAGTAGAGATACACCGTCAATTAACACTTATCAAATCCTTCATTCAATTCTAACAACATGAAAGCAAATCTAAATTAACTTTAACTAATGTGTTGGGTAAATTGAAACCATGCTAATCACTCAAACAATAGAGATTACAAAGTCTTAAGAGAAAGCACACATGCAATATATTATTTGAAAATATGACCTTCACGCAACAATATATCAAAAACCTCACACTCTCCAAATGAGAGGAGGCAGCCTTATATAGTTTTTCAAAAATCAATGAATGGCCGAGATCAAACAGTGATCAAGGGCCTAGATTGAAAGTTACAAACCCTAATTAGGGTTTCCCAAGACTCAGTTTGAAAGAATGAGAACATGACAAGTGGCACAGCTGCTATTGTCACTGAGGTGAGTGTCCAATTTCCCCTTTTGCAGATTCAATGTACCTGGACACGATAAGCCTAACCTCTTCCATAGTGACACTTGGCAGGTTACTAATCTGGAAGTCGACGATGTCCACATCATCAGTACATGTGGCGAGAATGCCTTCCCACTCAACTGCTTGGGCAAGAAAGTTCTCATCAATGAAGAGAAAACTTGCAATCCTTGAGAGATCACCCTTATCAATCATCCCCGAGTCTTTGAAAAAGCTCGACTGAATTCTGGCTCTCAGGGTCTCTGCCTGCAAGTGTTTTTCTCGTATACCCTCTTTCTTCCAAATCTCTAATGCTACACGAAACACCTTACTCAAAATTTCTCTGACACTTTCCTCTGTCTCAAAACACTTAGTTTCGGATTTCTTCAGGACCTCAATCCTGGTGACCAAAGCATAATACCAAGTGTTAAAGTCATACTTATCCCCAGCCTGTATGACACCTGCATCTACCAAGCTTCGTTTTGACAGACCTCGAATAACCTTCAATTGCGGAAGTATTTCATCTTGAATTTCTTCAACATCTTCCCAATTTGCAGCTAAGTCCTGAATTCGGCTGACCAATGAAGAAGTCGACACATGTGCTGATACTAAATTTTCTACAAGTATGTCAGCACGTGCCGAAGCATCTGAAATCCATTCCTTAGCCTCCGTGAATGTGTCGTTCATGTCCTCGTAATCTTTCATCGACTCTTGTTGAAGAGGTTGCGGAGGGGTGATCGGTATCTCATGGTTGAGTGGCCTGGTTAGATGGAGACCATATTTTCTCCATTGTTGATTCTCTTCCTCAACCTTCTTTCTTTTCTCCTTCTCGTTGGCTAGCCTTGCCTTGAGGGCATTGCAAGAGTCGTCAAAGTACTGGACTTCTTGGTCCTGAGTAGGCTTACCCAACTCTATAGTAGTAATCTTATAATCCTCCGGGGCAATATTGTCCCAAGTTTTTCCTTCCTTTGGCACAGCTATTTGAATTGTCCTAAACCCTGCACTATCCCTCTGAATCAAAGAGAATTTTCTAGCTAGCTTAGGTGGCTTGACTATGACTGGTTCGTTCACCTTTGCCAGAAATGTTGTTGTATTCTCTTCAGATTGGGTTTCCTTCAGGACCTTAGCCCTTATCCTTTCCCTCAACCAATCGGGAATGGTTGATTGCTCCACAGTATTTTGATCAAATCCATCATCTGTCCCTCCTGGCCTAGTAACTATACCATCAAGGAAAACTACTGGGGGCTCAGGCTCTTCAACTTTTGTGGCTGCATTTAAAACTTGCTCCTTGTCCAGGTTTGGGACAGCTTCTCTCATTATTTCTTCGATTGAAGGAGAAGGCACTCTTACTTCATTATTCACCATATATGTGTCCATCTCTTGCTCTTCAACTACATTTTGGTCAGGCACAGCAGATGCGGCACTCATAATGGAATGACCTTCGTTGGACTCACGTCTCTCCCCGACAACTTTCTTTCCCCTGGCCTTTCTAGAGCTTCCAGCTCATTCGTTCCTTTTCCGGGACCCAAAACTCTCTGGATTCTGAGCATTGCCTGCAAAGATACAAGGGTTGGAGGACAGAGAGTCATCTACTCCCATTAGATCATAAGTCAAGGCAACACCTTTGGACTTTAATTGTTTTGTCTTCTCAGATGTCCACCACTTGGAGTATTCGACCACTGATCTCATGAGGTCTGCCAAATCTGACTTCTCTCCTTCTGACCAATCGACCAAGGCCAGTGGCTCATTCCTCATCTTCTCAAAGCCTGGCTGCTGAAGCTCAAGACTGTCTTCTACTTGATCAGCAACTCTGAATACCTTTGTTGCTCTCACCATGCTCAAGGGAATCCTTGACCAAAATCTTTTCCTGATTTTGAAACTATCAGTTGCGTTAGCCCAATAATCTTCCAAATCAGCTATGTGCTCGAATGTCATCCCTTCGACCCTTTTCATCTTATGGAATGGATCAAAATTCTTTCTAGATTTGTACTGGTAGAAAGGGTACCAAGCCAGCTCTTTCTCTGCAGTGGCAGCGGCTTGTGATGATGGGCAGGTCTCTAGTCCATTTCCAATCGTGAGTGAGGAGGTTCATACCTTCTTCTGCTTATCTCTTTGAACTGTCATATAGCCCTCTAGCTGCATCACAACTTCCAGTAGCACAACTCGATTGGTAGGGCAGGCTGGAAGCTTATAGGGAGATCCAAAAAACCCCTGAATTCTAATATAGGTGAACTTCGGGTATTGAATATACCAATATCTGAATCTGCTTATGAAGTCCATAGACTCTTCAGAGAGTCTCTGATTCAATCCACCTTGCAGTGTTCGTGTGATGTGCATTAAGAATGTATCATTTACCCTCTTGAAATGAAACTTTTCTTCCATGTTAAGTTGGGGATAACAGTCATAGACAGGAAATTGATTCTCTTTATTTTCCACTTCCCCTCTACAGGTGAGGCCTCTGTATCTGTAGGTTCTAGCCAGGGAATAGAACAAGTATGAGCTCATGTAAAAGGTCCTATCCACCTCCAAATTCTTCAGCTGGTTGTCCAGGTTATCACTTATCATTCGAGCCCAGTCTATCATCTTGACTCCGTTCATTATTTCGTTTATGAAATAATACATCCAAGGCTCAAATGGACCACCTTGAGGATTACCCATTATCCTGTTCAACAAGACAATCATATCTCCAGTATCCTCTTTGAAATACGCCCTCACCAAGCTCTTCCTCTGTAGTTTGGAGGCACCCTTTCTTGGCTTGTCCAGCCAAGAATGATTGACGATGGCGTTGTACTCCTCCAAATGATCCCAATACATGCGATCAGCTTCATCCTTGCTTACATACACAGCATTATGAAATTCTGGAATTCTGAAAGCTTCCCTTATGGCCTCATCGCTAATGTTTGCCAACACTCTTCCATCTGGTGCGACAATATCCCTACTGACAGGGTTGTAGTGCCTAGCGCACTTGGCTACCAACTTTGTGCACTGCATGGTAGGGAGAAAGCCGACAGCATGCACAATACCACTCTTCATCATCTTTCGCGCGGTCACGGTAGGCACAAGGTTATCTAAACCGAACATCCGCTTCTTGAACTCCCTCAGATTGATATGCCCGAGGTTAGTCTCGCTGATATTCTTCCATTTTGAGGTCATTCTCGATTCAGGAGGAGCATCCTTGTCTACTTGGAACTTCATCGTGCCTGAAATCTGCAAAACAAAAATGAAGCTTAAGTTAGAAATTAGAACTTAGATTAAAAATTCGAGGCTGCGAATGGCTAAGTGTTTGGAGCTTTTACTTCACTTTCATACTTAGCCATAAAAATGGAATTTTCACATGTAAACTCCCCATTCTAGGGACATTTACGATTTGTAATCCAAAAACCAGGTTTTATAACTTCGAAAACCCTCATTCCATTTAGTCTAAAAATAATCTTTCTTACTGAAAATTTGGATACATTCACAAAAATCACCTCCAACGAATCTGGAAAACTCAGAAAATGCAATAAATCTGCATTTTAAAACCAACTTCACCTTCGGATGAATGAGAATAAGGCTAGAAGATAGAAAGAATTTCAGAAAATTTGACGAATATGCCTTCTACCAGCAAGTTCAACTCCAAAAATCTGCAGATACTTGACAAAAATGAAGTTGATAAATCAAAATTCCTTAAAAAGTTTGTTCAACCTGCAAGAGATCACCTTGCAACACCTCCAATCTACAAAATCTTCCTCGAAATGACCTTCAATCTGCAAAATAACTCTCAATATCTCTCTTAGCTTGCTCAGAAAGTTCGAACTTTTGTGTGAGAATGAAGAAGTAAAGAAGGTATTTGTAATGAAGTTCAAATCTGCAATTAGAAACATGCAGATGTTTTCCAATTCATGTTTCTAATTCATCCTCAGTCCATTGTATCCACAAAGAAAGTTTCCATTTTATACTTCAGTTGGCTAGTCATCTCCTTAAGTTCGAAAATCTTATTCTTGCGCAAGTTTCTAATTTGATTTTAGTCTATATATTCGAACTTGATCTTTCAAATATCCTCCTAGAAACTTTCTAATTTGGGATTCAGTTCAAATTCCATGAAGATTTGGATGACATCACCAAAGAATATTCCTTATTCTATTCTTTAGCAAGTATTGGCTTCACCTTTGACTTAGGCGGACATTTGAAGCATCTTCTTTGTTGCTTGGGCGGACTTTTGCTTTACCAAGGATGGCCGACTTTTCTTCTACCTCCAAGGCGGACTTTCTTACCTTGAACACCCTTCACTTTATCCACAGGGCGGACTTTCCTAGACATGCTTCAAGGCGGAGTTTTATGCTTCCTCCAAGGCAGACTTTAGAGGCTTCTCTAAGGAGGGCGGACTTTTGAAGGCTTGGCAACTTGCTTGGAGGGCGGACTTTTGAGCTTCCAACTTCATGGCCGACTTTTGGGAGATCACCATGCATCATCACCTTGGGCAGAGTTTGGAGACTCTTCATCGAGAGGGCGGACTTTTGAGGGGTCATCAAGGCGGACTTCATAGTGACCTTGGGCGGAGTTTGGAGACTTCACCAAGAGGGCGGACTTTTGGAAGGCCTCAAGAGGGTGGACTTTTGGAAAACCTCAAGAGGGCGGACTTTTGGAGGTATACAACTTAGGCGGACTTTCTTCACTTTGCATGTCTTCTAAGGCGGACTTTGAAGGACTCCTTAGACCTCTTTGCATAGAGCGGAATTTGAAGAGATCACCATGCTTGGGCGGAGTTTTGAGACATCTCCACATAGGGCGGAGTTTCTCATGCTCTCTTCACAAGGCGAACTTTCATCACCTGCCATAACACTCGCCATCAATCATTAGCCAAATTTAGAAAATATTCAAAATTCAACAATTTCTTCAATTTTAACCAAATCAACTTGAAATTTGAAATCCATGCTCAAGCAAACCATCTAAAGTGTCATGACCCCTAAAATGTAGGAATTTAGCTTTTTAGGTCAAAACTTGGAAATACTTGATCACGATCAAAGCAGGTCAATGGTATTAGTGCAAACCCTAGGTCCCCACTTCGAAAAAGCAAAAAGCAAGCATCCCTAAAAAATAGGGAAAACTTTCTAAAAATAGCCATACCGGGGATTGGGCTAAAAATGTCAAAAACGAAACTTCCTAAAAAATAGGAAAAAGCAAAAAAGGCAAACTTTCTAAAAATAGAAAGTTGTTCAAATTCGTTCAAATCAATTGCATTCTTCGTTCTTTGGCCTTTCTAGGCACTTTGACAGTATCTGGACTCTGTTATCACTTGGCTTGCAAAAACTGACTTTCAATCTTTAAGACTCAAACCGTTCAAGACTTGACAAAACTGAGCAAAACTCAAGTAGAAGGCCACGGGCACTAACAAAAACCCTAGAAAACAGGAAAGGAGAGGGTCCCCATTTGCAATGGGGCGATGTGTGAAAAAGGTCACAACATCAGCATATATGGATGCGAAGTATTCTAATAGACAATAATTTCTGATACAAATCTCTAAATATTGCTCCAAGTGAAATATAGATTCCAATTAAGAAGAAGGTATGTGATTACGTCTCACAGATATACAAGAGATCCGATAAATCTTTATGCTTCACTTAGTTTACAGTTGATATAAAAAAGGGTATAATCTTTGATCCCTTATTAATCTGATCGCTATCTCTAAATGAGGAATGACCATGCAATTAAATGATTATGGATTGGGTATGGAAGACTTGAGTTTTGATTCTGATCACTATTCCTGATAAATCTCTTTGTAATATTGCGATAACTTGACGCCTTCTCTACTTAGTTTTCTCTATACTCATGCGTCCTTGGCCTTGCTACGGGTGGGTGAAAACAACCTTCACTCAGATGCTTATTGCTCTTCTAGGGTGCTCCAAATCTGGAATGAATATACAAAAACCAGTTTACATGCCTTCTTGAGAATCCACGATCCTCCCCTTATACCCCTCAAATGGGCATTATGTGAGGAGTTGTATCTCTCACAGCCATGTCTTTTGCAAAAAATGTAATTAATTATGCCCTTTCCCTTAGTGGGTCTTATTCTTAACAACCTTGTTAAGGAATTAATCATCCTTTGATTGAACTGTTTATTCTATTCTTGGACAGCGATAGATAGATTTATTACTAACTAATTAATGTAAGAGACGTCCTTGGCTTGCGATGCCTTTGGATGATGCTATGTTCCTTCGTTGATCTGCTTTAGAGATCGAACGGGTCTATTACAATAATGCACCAAATGTAAGGAGGAAAAAAAAACCCACTTTCAATTTATTCAATAAAATGGAATTACAGATTCAGAAATTACAATGCTACAGCCACAACTCATTACGAAAACAATCAACGCCCTAAGAAAACTCTACATTTCATAGCCACAATATGCACTAATGAAGCTATCTTTTGTAACCTTCGATCACCTCTTTATTTGACACCAATAACCGCCTTAGAATGTTCTAACAAGTGTAACTTCCCTTTTTTGGCACCTAGTAGTCCAACTGTTCAATTTCCTACCCAAGAAGATTTTTTATTTGAAAGTAATTTTTGAGTTTTAATAGTGCAACTTCCGAGAGCCAATACGGTTGACTCTCAGGTATCCAATTGGCTATTATAATATATCGTTGGAAAGCTCATGAAGAGATCTTCAACACCGATCATTTTGTCCATTTTTTGCGCTTTTCTGAGGCTTATAAGGCCTTCAACTTTGAGTTTGGAACTTTATAAAGGAAATTTCCTATGATGGAAACTTTAATATCTCCCAAACAGTACAAGATATTGAGGTGATTCTTTCACCATTCACTTTATTTTTCAATTTCGCTCCTTGAGGTCAATTTTCATGTTTGTACGTGCCCATATTAGCCAACTTACTGAAAAAGGAAGGTGATTATTTTTGGTCCTTTCAAACTTCTGACTGCCCTACAGATTGTAAATGTCATCATGGGCTCCAAAACAACTAAAGAAACCTATGAAACAAAAGGAAACTACAATTTTTTCAGGGTGATGCACGATTACCCTTACACCATTGGATGCTCTTGCATCACCTAAAATAAGAAATTTTTGAAACAATACAATTGAAAAGGAGATGAATTTTTTGATGCATGAAGGACCTTTTGGACTGAAAGATGCCGAACTAGCTGTTCACCGAAAATTCTGACTTTACCCTTTTGTCATCTCTGATTTCTGATTTTCACTGAGTTTTCTGAGTTTTTTTTTGAAGTTCGCAATTTTGTTATTTTGGTTTTTATTTAGAAGTGTGGTACCAAATATCAAAATCAAAGAGTTTAACATTCATCACATGCATAAGAATAACATTTCCTGAGAATCTATTACAAATTAGCATGGTCTGATCTACAATTTGGAACTCTGATTTTTATGAGAACTTCAAATAATTTTCTAGATTCAAGTATTAGAATATTAAATGTCAAGAATTCTCATACCCGGAGGCTCCAGCATTGTGTTTTCGATTTGTTGATGAATGCAATGTTCAAAAGCAAGAATATCTACCAAACAGCTACAGGGTCGATTTGAGTTTTATATTCCATATCATTAATTATGAATGCTGTGAAAGTCCTTATTACAGTGGATCGAATTGCTGCTCCAGCTGTGAGACACTATTGAAGGAAGAATAAATGAAATATTGTGGTCAATGACTTTAAGTGTTGGATTGACCTCCTGTTCGCTGTATACACCTCGGTGATGAACCCTTGCTAGTTGATCTAGTCTGTATCCAAATCGCCCTTCCAGTGTGGTGTAAAACTTAATAATTCACAATCTGAATTTGCTTCCATAAAACCATAAGCCACCTGCAAATAGAGAATCACTGGGAAATAATGCAGCACTGGTAAATAATGATGTTGTGGCAGGACCTGAAATCAATAATGATTATAGCCAAATCGTCCAAATTGATCTTCAGATTCAGATTTTTGCACAGCAACCCTAGACATCCAACCTGGGAGTTGACCTGAAGATTTGTTGACCTGTAACCTGATCCAGTATGCACAATTGGAAACCCTGTATGGATTTCCCAATGAGTGAATTTGGTTTTGCATCCAATTCACAAACTTCTAAGGGATTCCGTCCTTAGAGCAATTCCAGTCATGCACTGAAAATTTCATGAGAGCTGAAAAATAATAATCAATTTTCAATCCCTTCTAACTGCCGTCAATTTCCCTTATTACCATCGACTTCCCCTGGGAAATACTGCGATCCAAAATTAGCTCCATTAATCATGCCAAACACTGCCGTTTCCACTCCTGCAACTAGCCACGACTGCAGGACTTCCCAGTTCGTGAGTGCTGGAAAAAACACGATTTCACGCATGATGAAATCTTCACGGGAATAAATTTCTTATTGGCTCAAAACAAATATTTTTTCCCTTGAGACTATAGTCCAGGAAATATTTGGGGATCGATTATTTTATGCCTCTATAGTCGCCAAAAAAAATAATAAACTTCCAAGTCTTAGTGCGGTCCCCACCAAGTTAAAAGAAACTTTATTTCACATGAGGAATTATTTATCTATGACTTTGCCAAGGATGGAAAATAGACTTGACCGCCACCCATTTATTCAATAAATAGAAAATAATTTATATTATATATGATTAAATATAATCATACTTTTTATCTTATTATTAAGTCATGATATGTATGATTAAATATTATCATACTTTATCCCAGAACACTCAAATGATCCTCAAACTGTATTTTGTTAATGACCACCTAAAAGTGGATATAGCCTGAATCCTCTATGCCAACTGGGCGTACATCCCTAAAATCTAGGTATGCTCATAAAGTGTAGACGAAAATCCCGATGAACCTGAAACTGAGTCCTGATGACTCATCACCGCTATGAGCACCTCTTGGTAACTGCTGCTGATCTGGAAGCTCTTCCTAAAAATTAGGAGAACCTCCTAAAAATTAGGAACCCGACAAAAGTCTCTCAATCATCCAAGAAAGTCTCTGGGCACCTCCCAAACCAATCCTAATCATCCCCTAAAATCTAGGAATTTTAGAAATATGCCTGAAACTGCTCAAAATGGCATATAAAGCTCAGGACTACCTCTGTCAATCCACTGAAAGGAATCCCTCTGCGTCCTGATGGCCTACGGGATCCAAATAATAGACCATCCCACTACTCTTCTCTTGTTGCCTAGAAAGGGGACATTACATGGACACAAAAAAGAAAAAGTCATACGACCTTTGTCCTATAACGAGTCATAATTCATTTATTTTATAATGCTCAATTGTATCTTTTTGCAGAAAACAAGAAATGAAGCATAATTAATAAAAGATGGGCATAAAATCCATAAACAATGAGCAAGGAGTGATAGAAACATGCATGGCAAAGAATAAAAATATGAGGGGAGCAAATGAACATATACAAGGAGGTCAATATGCAGTGAAGAAAAAGGCATCATATGCATGGTAAAATAATGTTCTTGGAGTGTGAGGGGGGGGATTAGGAGAGGAGTCCCAACCATCCCTAACGTTTCCTTCCCATTTCTTTCATGTTTCAAAGACATTTCTTGTGTGCGGGAGGGGTTAGAGAACAGCACAGGGATGGTTCTCAGGCCTCATCATGTCCCCAAAATGTCTCCAATATGAAGCACCGAACACGTCCCCAGGTTTCCTTGCTAATTTTATTTGGAATAAAGAGCTATGAACCACATGATAAGATAACTCCTTCATTAAGACCATCAGACAACAAAATTTACCGTAAATCTCCCACAAGGCAAAAAGGTACAGATCCTAGCCCATCCAACCATGCCCCGTTGTATAATCAACTTCAAATGAAAAGAGATACTACAATCCTTCCTGGCATCTTCAGAACACCTTCCTATTAATATTAAGTAATGAACAAAGAAACTCCGTGGTTTCAAACTCACTATAACACAACTTCAATAATGTTACATAGAGCTCAATGATTAGAGCTCTTTTCACTCATGTTATTTAAATGTGCATATATTTTGACTTTCAACATTATTACTATCATTTCAATTGAAGTTTTAGAAAAGTTGAGCTGAGTTGAAGTTGCTTTACAAACTCGCTTTAATCTATGGTTAACTTTCTATGCATTTCAACCTCATTGACCAAATTTGTTTACTCATAGTCATTTTCTTTTTTATTTACTTGTAGGTTACATGACCAAGTATAGACTAGAATTGGCCTTGCAAACTGCTATGATTTTTTCTACCATAGCCTTCCTATGTGCCAACGGAAGAAACAAAGTCAGAAATTTATTTAATCATATCTGAAGCAAGATTAAAATGCACAGCCTACACAGACAGGAAAGTCTCTACTTAAGATGGTAAGCTAAAAAACATGTCCCCAAGGGCTTCAATTAATTGTTTAAGAATCAAAAACCTAAGAATATGGTCATGGAAATATGTAAAATCTACTAAGAGAAATATGCCACAAGGTTTATGTAGTGACAATAGGCGAAATCCATATTGACAATTATAGAGGATTTTCTTCAAAACAGCTCTAATATCTTTGAATCTAGGACTTAAAATATAAATCTTAACTTCTGATCTAGCCTGGTTAGAACTCCTATGACCAATACAAGATAAAAATTCAGATAACTACACTTATCTTCTGATGATTCCTTTCATTCTCAAACTGTCCCCTTGAGTTGAAATATGTTCCATGCATGTGATGAAATATTAAAAAAACAAAGAAATACACATAAAATTGCAAGAAAGAAACACTTGCTTTCCATTATCCCAATGAAATGACACCACAACATTTAGAAAATAACATGGTATAGCCACATGGCCTTTCTCATTACAATAATCTGCAAGCCAAAGCCACAATCTACACTACTGAAACTGTGTTCTGTAACTCCCATTCACCACCTTTATATGGAATGTACAACTGCCTTAGAATGTTCTAGAAAGTGAAAACCCCTGTTTTTGAGTGCCAAAAGTCTAACCAACCACTTTCCCACTTACTAAGATATTTTATTGGATTTCCAATAGTCAAACTTTTGGGAGGCATAACTTTCAAACTAGTTGTCAGATCTTTAATCATCATATATCATTGGAAAGCTTGTAAGGAAATCTACAACAAAAGAGATGCTCTAGTGTGCAACTGCACACTTTGGTCAACTTTTGAACCCATCTAAGGCCTCTAAGGCCCTCAAAATTGCATTTGAAGTTGTATTGGTGATTCTTTTCAAAAAAATTAGCATCTCTTAATTGCCACAAGATATTGGGATGATTCTTTGACCATTTAGAGGTAAGATTTGTGCAAAATTGCCAACTTACTAAAACTAGTAATGTTGCCAAAAATAGTCCTTATTGAAAAATTAAACAATATTTTTGGGTGATGGAAGATTGCTCTTTCCTACATCAAACAACCGAGGTAATTTGAGAAGTGACCTTGTCACATTTTGGTGTTTTAAGGAAAACCAAGACAGTCAACCTTTGCCTTAGATAGCCATTATGAATCTTCAACAGGGCTTTCTTTCCATTTAACCAAGCACTCTTCATATTGCCTATTTTTGTGCTTCTACCCACACAGCTATCCAAAATGTTTTCTATCTCCTCCTTTTCTAAAGTAGGTGTTGGAATATTCCATTGTCCTTCTATTACTTCAATACCTCCTTCATGATACTCTGTCAAATCTGAAATATTAAACACAAGTTTAATTTTAAGTCCACTTGGAAACTCTACATCATAAGCATTTCATAAATCATGCTTCTTTGGGATTCTACATGACCCAAATTTATGCATCTTCAGCTTATTACATGTTCCCATTGGAAACCTTTCTTTTCTCAAATGAACCATGACTTCATCTCCAATCTAAAATTCCTTATATCTCCTATTTTGATCTGCCCTAGCCTTGTACCGAATATTCATTTTATTAATATGCTTTCTCACCTCTTCATGCAAATTCTTCAAGTACTCTGCAAAGTCTTCGGCAAAACTACTTCCATATACAATCTGGAATGGTGATTTCCAGTGCTCCTATTGACAAATTTGTTGTAAGCAAATTCTACTTGTGGTAAAATCAGGACCTTCGGCTCATCTCTTACTAAGCATCTCAACAGCTTACCCAAACTCCTATTAACCACTTCCATCTACCCATCAGTCTGTGGATGATGCAATGAACTGGACTTCAAATCTATCTTCAACTTTTCCCACAAGGTCCTCCAAAAATACCTAACAAATTTGGTGTCTTGATATGAAACTATACTCTTTAGTAGACCGTGTAGTCTCACCACCTCTCTGAAAAAATAACTCTACAACATGAACAACATCATTAGTCTTCATACAAGGAATAAATGTACCAGCTTCACGAATCTATCCACCACCACAAAAATGGAATCATGTCCTCTCTGAGTTCTTGGTAAACCAAAAACAAAACCCATACTAATATCCTTCCATAGCTTCTCTGGTATAGGTAATAGCTGATATAGCCTTGTATTTTGCCTGGTTCCTTTTTCCATCTGACATACACAACAACTCTGGACAAACTTCTTCACATCTTGCTGCAATTGTGGCCAATAATAATGCTCACTAACAAGAGCAATAGTCTTATCTCGACCAAAGTGCCCAGCCAACCCACCATTATGCTTCTCCTTAATCAAGTTCTCCCTCATGGAACTCTTTGGGATGCACAATTGGCTACCTCTAAATAACATCCAATCTTGAATTATAAAATCGAACCATCTGGTCCTATCCAAAGTAATAGGCTCCATGCATGCTCTCCAAGCCTCTCTGAACTTAGGATCCTCTGGATACAAACTCTTAAATTCATGGAACCCAACAACTTCGATCTACATCTCCGCAAACAAATTTTGCCTTCTACTCAAGGCATTTGCAACTTTGTTAGAATTTCTAGTTCTATGTTTCAAAACAAAAGTGTCACTTTGCAAAAACTCAACCCATTTCAAATGCCTTTTGTTCAACTTTCCTTAACCATTCAAATCCTATAAAGCTTGATGATCAGTAAATAAAACAAACCCTTTTGGCAAAAGATAATGTCTCCATTTCTTCAATGCCTAAACTATACCATAAAACTCCATATCATAAACAAAATATTTTCTCTTGGCATCATTCAACTTTTCACTAAAATAAACAATGGGTTTACCTTCCTAACTCAAAACAGCTCCAATGGCATTGTCGCTAGCATCACAATCTACTTGAAATACCCAAGGAAACCTAGGAACATGTTTACGGCCCTTTTTATTGTGTCCCCGTTTTTAGGACGTCCTAGGGACGGGGGGTTGGGGCAACCGCCATCCCCAAAATTTGGAAAATAGTGGGAAACATATCGGAAACACAGGGACAGCAGCAATTCTCGAAGGGATATCCCCCCGCCCCCGGGGCGATTGGGGACATCTATGACATCCCCCTAACCGTCTCAGGAACAGCCCATCATCCCCTTTTCCCAGCACATTTAAAGGAAAAAAAAGATTCATGCTTTGAAAAAAACATCTTTTTCTCTTTTCGTGGGCCCCCACACCTCAACAATAGTGCATAAGTGTTTGATAAATTTCATACACATTAAACTACATATGTTAGTTCTAACTACAACAAGTTTGGAAAACACTGGGATAGGTGCTGCAATAGATCTAGGCAGCAAGCACAACTCAATTTCACAAACACCCGAAACTTGGTAATGCATATGAAAGCAATTATAGGTCTACAACACTAGATTTTTAACTAATATGAGAGGTAAACATGTTTGAATTGCTGCCAAAAGCACTTAGAAATAATGAACAGTAGCCTAGTAATAAATTTCATAAAAACTCTGAACTTGGTAGTGTGTAAAAAAGTGGTTGCAAATCTGCAACATTGGACTTTTCACTAATATGAAGGGTTAAAAGGTCTGAATCGTAGTCGAAAGCACTCAAAAATATGAACAATAGCTTGGTAATCAATTTAGTGCATAAAGATGCTCAATTACCGATTCTTCCCTAAAATGCCCAGGTCCTGGTCCTAGTTCATGCCCGGTCCTGGTCCGAGCCTGGTTCGACCTGGGTCCTGCCAAAGCAGCTGGCACGACCCACAGGGAACCCAATCGCCTGGGCAGGACCCGGGTGTAACATCCTAGGGTTATTGTGACACTATCCAAACTTCACTGACCTTTCAACACAGCAAACTACAACTAACAGATATTATTCCCCCTGGATTCACATAGCTAGATTGCAACTTAAATTAATTATAAAGGAACAGATAAATAAACGAGGACAACTTAACTATTTTATTATTATCTCTGGAATAACAAAATTACAACTATCTGTTGCTCTGCAAATCCAAAGTTAGACCAAGTATGGAAACCTTACATTACTCTAAACAATTGTAATGAGATGTATGAACAGTCTCCTAGCTGAGCTGGATGATACCTTGTATGGATTCCCTGATCTGAAATATTTTCTACTGTCCTCAATTGCCTAGCTAAGTGTAAACAAGGGGTTATTGAATGTGCTTGCCTCGGGTATGAGGGTCATGATTTTTCTTTGGGTGTGGTGCTGGATAGATTTGATAGGCCAACCTTATGAAATCGGTTTCTCTCATTCAAAACAACTAGTCTAAAGTTGGCTAGATTGTTGATGGACTAGGAACTGTGAACATATATAATTTTGATGTTTGAAGTTTGAACATATATATATATGTGTGTGTGTGTGTGTGTGTGTGTGTGTGTGTGTGTGTGTGTACGGACGAACCCGTACACTTAACCAAGAAAAAAAAATTTGCCGAATCCGAACCGGAACCAGTAACTTAGTAAAGATGCAATTGTAGGTCAATAGTAATAGAATACTATAAAAATATTCTCCAGCAGTAACATACACTACCAGCACTACCAAACAGCAACAAAGGGACCAAGAAATACAAGGAATCATACCCAGCAAATCACGCCAGGTCTGCAAGAGGTACGACCTGAACTGGGCTGTACTTTTTAGGCTGGAAACCACTCATACTCCTTCAAACTCACATACTTGGGCTGGAAATGAACATCAATGGGAACGGCTAGTGTAGACTAATCAATACAATCAATATTGGTGGTCAAACAAGGGCATCAATTGAACACAAATGTTATATATTAAGGTTCTATAATGTAAATATACATGCTGAATATAATGTATATATGCATGTTTTATCCATGTTTTCATATGAATATTTAAAACTTCCCTATATAGCCATTCTCTTTGTCATCCCTTAATCATCCCCAAAATTGGCAAAAAGAATCACCATCCCAGAAACGCATCCCCCTATCCCCTGCCATCCCCGTCCCAAAAACTCGGCGTAACTTGGGGAGACGTGAAAGAATTCAAATGGACTACAGGGGCAGCGAGGAGTTTTAATTTGTTGAAAAGCAAAAGTTACAGAGCAACCTGTTTTGGCTTTGAATGGAAGTGCCAAAACAAGTTGCTCTAAAACTTTGCTTTTCAACAAATCAAAACTCCTTGCTACCCTTGTAGTCCATTTGAATTCTTTCTTGTCTCCTCTCATTGTTCCAGTTAGTGGTGCACAAATACTACTAAAACCTTTAATAAACTTACTATAAAAAACTTGACAAACCATGAAAAGATCTCACCTTTGTAGAACTCTATGGGGTTCTAAGACCATCTGTTGAGACAACAAATCCTAGGTATACCAACTCTTTCTTCACAAAGCTACACTTCTAGAGGTTACTCAACTACTTTTCTTCTCTTAACTTTTCAAACACAGCATGAATATGCATCAAATGTTCCTCCAATGTCTTACCGAAAATCAAAATATCATCCAAGTAAACAATAACAAATTTACCCAAAAACTCTTTTAGTACCTCATTCATGGGTCGCATGAATGTGCTCGGTGCATTGGTTGGCCCAAAGGGCATGACTAACCACTCATTAAAGCCCTCCTTTGTTTTGAAGCTTGTTTTCCATTCATCTCCAC
The DNA here is from genome assembly GCF_030272615.1 of Cryptomeria japonica. NCBI lineage: Eukaryota > Viridiplantae > Streptophyta > Pinopsida > Cupressales > Cupressaceae > Cryptomeria > Cryptomeria japonica. The sequence continues at coordinate 277,660,815 of NC_081415.1, read as the reverse complement.
TAATCCAAATTTGGTGTTATCCACTCTTTGGATCTATTTTGTGTAGTACTCAGCTCCACTCAAACAATCCACAATGTCATTGTCATGACCCTGCCAAGGTAGGGGGCAACCATTTACTGAAAGAATAGATCACAGCCCTTATAATAACCTAGGCAATGAATACTATGGAGGCCGATTGGGATTATTTGCAGGCCAGCCTAGATTAATCTAATTATGAAGATTATACTTAATATAAGGGACTCGGACTCGGCTCGGACTCGGCAAGGCCGACTCGGACTCGGACTCGGGACTCGGCGTCAAACTCGGCTCCAGACTCGGCTAGACTCGGGATAGTGAAAAACTCAAGAAATTTAGAGATTTTTAAATATTTAAAACTTGTTTCAGACACCCTTTATTGAATACACCTTAAAGACACAATAACATCATCAAACTCGGCTCATTTGATTACATACACAAGTATACATCAATCAAATAAGCATAAACGCAAATTGTAGCTGAAGAAAATAACAAACATAGATATATAAATATTGTCAAATGTATACAATATTACAAAACTCATGGAATAAAAAATCAATGTCATCATATGATCATCATCAAATGTTTCATACAAATACCAAAGGTAAATACAACTACAAGTCTATGGCTTAGAGGAGCCTGCACCCTCCAGCCCCGGCCCCCTGCGAAGGCGTCTAAGGTAGGTCCTGGATGATTCGACTGCCATAGCCGCTCCCCATGACACCATGCCAGGCTCACCAACATCAGGAACATTCGTGTCACTATTTGCCTCTGAATCTCCTGTCTGTGCTCATGCTCTCCGCTCCTCCTCAGCCATGGCTACAGTCTCAACCTCTATATCTACCTGGTCGATCCAATCAGTGTCAGACTCGGAGGTTAAATTTTCTCTACTTCTATCGACGCAGTTTCTCCCATATTTTTCGACGGGGGTTTGGGGGCAACGCCCCCAAGGTGGGGTCAAGGGGCAGCGCCCCTTGCGCGCTCCCTGTCGCGATATAGGGCGAGGTCGAGGGGCAGCACCCCACGAGGCCAAAAAAACTTATTACAAGTCTGAATTAGGGTTTCTTTGAGAGTCTTCCTTAGGGCCTGGTTTTGCTCTTGTTGCTAATTGGGTCTTGCTTGGTGAGTGAGTATCATTCTTGAAGGTCCAAGCTAGGTCAAGTTGGTGAGTGATAAAGTCTGAAATGTCATCCTGATCTTCAAATGCCCTGAAATTTGGCTAAGTCTGGAATATCCTGATCCTGAAATTTGACTAAGTCTGGAAAACTGAAGAATCCTCCAAAAACTAGATTTTGCAATATAACTCCTGGAGGCCCGAAACCACTCTCAAACATCCTGACAGTATATATGGAATATAACTTAAAGTATAAGCACTTATACTTAAATGTTATATTCCATAAAATAATCCTGACGGAGAGACCAAAATGTCAAATTTCGCCCTTCCAAAAAAACTTATTACTTTTAAAAAAACTTTTTAAAATGTTTTTTTTTTGTCATTTTATTGACCCAACCAGTAGCCGAGTCTGGGGCTCAGGACTCGCCGAGTCTGGCGATTTTGAGCCAAACTCGCCAACTCGGCGAGTCTGGCGAGTTTACTCGCCAACTCGGCGAGTCTGGCGAGTTTACTCCCCAGACTCGGACGAGTCCGAGTCCGAGTCCCTAGGACTCGCCGAGCATGACTCGTACTCGGACTCGCCGAGTCTGGGCAAGTTCGGGCGAGTCCCGTTTCTCATAAACTCATTTGGAGGCCGACCTACATTAAGTTTAATATAAATTCTTTATGGGGACCAACCTAGATTAGATTTAATATAAATATATGCTAATTGCCCAAAAACATAGGGCAGCAATCAAATACATGAAAAAACAGCGATTAATATGTGAAGACGTGCGAATTAAAAATAGAAAGGGGTGTGATGTGCAAGTGTGCAGCGATTAATTCTGAAGGGTTATGAAGGGCAATGAACTTAATGAAAGGATGTGACTCTCCCATCATAAAGATATAAATAGGAGAGATGGTCATTTGTTGAAAGGGGAGAATCAAGAGGCACAAGCACTCATCCAAAAGAGCAGATCAGTCATAATATATCAAAGCAAAAAAGAAATAATTCCCAGCAACCTCAATCGATCAAGGATAGGCATCATTGTAATCTGCAACCTGCATTCATCCAACCAAATCAGAAAAACAAATCAAGCAATAAATACAAACAGCAATCAGACATATATCAATCAGATCAAAGGTTTACTATATATAGCAGACAATAGCAATCTTATTCATCTCTGTGGTAAGCAAAAGATATATGTTTAAAACATGTCTAGTTAATTATAGTAATAAGGACCCCTTTAATACTTTGATCCAACCAACCATCCCATTATGGAGTGAAGGAAGAAATAAATGATAAGGAGGCAGCAGCACTGACACTCCCATCAAGTACGCCAACCCCCAGGGTGGGACCAAGAGGCCGTATGACTGGGTGTTCATTCCATGCTCTTGGGTTTGATTGGAAAGGATAGGCTCCCGACTCCTTATATGATTCTCCAAGGGATTCCATAGTGTGGATTGGTTGGTAGGAAAAGCCTTTAATTTAAACCCATCATGCTCTCAAAGAGGTAAGGAAATATGGATAGGGGGTGCAGATACAAGCATCCCACTAGGTAGACAACCCCATACTAGATGTCCCATGTGCCTGCCACTTGGGGCCAAGGGGAATGATATATCTGCTCTTGGGCTTAGTGTGAGGATTGCTTCAGGTCGTTCCTATCATGCTCCTTCATTCAAACTCTATTGTTATTAGACTTATCTAATGAATTATGATAACTATAAGTATTTGTACTTACGTGTGTGATTACTAACCCTAATGGAAATAATTGAGGTTTATGAATTATATAAATATATATATCCAATATTGTTTAATATGGTCGCAGGACTTAAATCAGGATTTATTTTGTTAAAAGGCATTCTAAATGGTAAAGTTATACCTCTAACAATCTTGCATTTCTTATTTGAATGAAATTTGTGATTTTAGCCTTAGGGCAAAATTCATGGCAATCTCAAAAGGGGACATTATAGGTATCCATCCTCGACAAGGGAAATCTATGCTTGATGGTAATCTTGTTAATAGATCGGGAGTCTATACACATCCTCTATTCCCCATTCTTCTTCGGTGCTAGTACTGTAAGTACCATACATGGACTCATACTCTCTCGAATCAATCCTTTATGCAACAACTCTTGTACTTGTCTATTCAACTCTTCACTTTTTGTTGGAGACATTCTATGGGCTGCCTTATTTGGCAAACTGACTCCAGGAATCAGCCATCAGGTCCATTTGGTGACTTATCTTCCTCATTGATGATAATCCTTCAAATATATTAGCAAATACAATATCCTAAAACTCATCCAGCAAATCTACAACTTCTATTGATACATCTTCTACTTCCTCTTTGTTAACTTTAGGAATTAAAGCAAAACACATATGCTCGTGCTTCATGCCATCTAAAAATTTTCTTCCATCTACAAAACATATTCTTGCATTATTGCATACCTTTTCTTCTGCCTCCTTCAATAGCTTCAGCTTGTGTCGAACTCCATCTTTTGTCAAAAAATAGGTATTTCCATACCCATAATGTATTGCATGACGATCAAATTGTCATGGTCTCTCTAATAACATAAGACAAACATCCATAGGCATAATATCACATAATACCTCATCAAGATAGTTTCCAATTTTGAACTTTAAGACACATCATTCATTGACTATAGCCTTGTGATCCTTTTGCAACCAAGCAATCCGATAGGGATTCAAATGCCTTCTCTCTAACTTCAGTTTACTAACCATTTCCTCTAAAACAAGGTTATCAATCCTACCACCATCTATAATAACATTGCAAACTTTACCATTACACTTACATCTTGTGTGAAACAAATTCTTCCTTCGAGTTCTTTCTCATCTTCAGAATGTGAAGATTCAACATCTTCATCTACATGGGCAACATGAGCAACTCGGGCATTACCCTCAAGTCTTCTATTTGTCCTCCCTTGATGTTGGGGACACTCAGCCTCTATGTCCTTGGCATTGGAAACATGTTCCACGAAAACCTCCTCTTCCAAGTCATCGTCCTCTTCCTCTTCCTCTTTGAGCTCCATTAATTTGATCACGGGGATAGTACGAATTACTTCCCTTCTGATTCTAACTGCTACTAGATTCTTCATTCTTCTTTTGATCTTCATTTCAACCTCCATAAGGCTGTCCATCAATCCTTCCACCACGACCTCTTCCATTCTACTTGCTCTCAAATCTTTGGTTCAACTTCTATTCCACCTTCAAAGCAAGTTGATATGCATCTTCAATGGTAGACATTCTTACCAATCTCAATTCTTCTTGCATACTTGACTTCAACCCATTTATGTGATGGACAACTTTCTCCTTGTTTGCCTCATAATGGCTTGTTCTGTTCAAGACTCGATAGAACTCTTCTATATACTCCTTGATAGATTTTCCCACTTGCTTCAACCCTTGCATCTTCTTTAGCAAATCAACATCATAGTCAACAAGAAAGAAATGTTTCTTCCATTTGTCCACCTTTCAATCCCATCTTGTTATTTTCTCCTTCCCTCTTCTATTTCTTTCTTACTGAACTTCTTTCCACCAAATATTAGCATGACCTTTCAGCTTGTCTTTTCAAACTTGACCCTCTCAAGATCTTCTACTTCTTCATACTCAAAATACTCTTCCATATCATTGATCCAATCGATCAACTCTTCTAGATTAAGATTTCCAGAAAATGTGGGAACTTCAATCTTTGGCTTTTTTCCAATCTTGAAAATGGCTCTCAAAAACCTAGCCTCATCAAGATCTCTACTTGCTTCTTGTTCTTCTTCAAACTGTCCTTCAAATTCATCCTCACTTTCATCTCTTTCCCTCATATCTGTTAAATTTTATGATCAGATTAGGTGATTCAATAATTCACACAAATGCACAACTATTACCCTGGGAAAACCTTCCTCTTGAAGGTGAAAAACCCAACAATCAAATATGACTTTATTATCTCAAATGTGTCAAGGGACTTTACAAAGAAATTTGCTTCACTCTTGAAGCTATATGATAGTTCAATATGGAGAATATCTGATCTGCATTAAGGAATAGAAATTCCTTTGTTGATGCTTAACCTATTGTAGATAGTCTTCTATCTGCCACACACTATCAACAAACTATTATATGAATCTTCGATCTGCTATGCAATATTCACGTAAAGTCTTCTATTCGATATCTACGGACTGTGTGATATTCACGGACTGTGTGTTATATGAAATCCACGGGCTGAGTGATCTACACGAACTATCTACTGAGTGTTCGGTATGGAGAATGATCCAAACCTTCATAAGTATCCCGATCAAATGAGCCTTCAACCATCGTGACTCCTCCAAAAGTCGTCTTCCATTCTAACGTTATAGTTTTGCATTGGTTAAGTTAATTACCCAGCGGTTCCTTAATCACGACTCCTGGAGATTGACGGGATTTATATAACTCTTCATATAACTAAATGATTATATTTATACAAATCGTGTTTGTTTTTTTAAGCGTTTTTATATTCAATGATATAATTTGTCTAAGGTCGATAGGTCAATGAGGCAAATTATTTATGTCGTTAGTCATGAAGGATGTCGACTGAAGCTATTTCATCAACACTCCCTCTTAGCTAGGGAGGAATCCTTCTTGATAACTGAGTCATATAGTGACATTCACCATGGCTACTCTCAAAGAGGAAATATGCACAAGCGCAAGATCATAACATCCACCGTACCTACTCACAGAGGGTGGATCCACCATGCCTACTCGCATAGGGTGGAACAAGGGCTGGAACCTCAAACTTCTCTAACAAAGAAGAATGCACAACAAGGGTTGATACCTCAAACTTCTCTCACAGAGAAGAATGCTCAACAAGGGCTGATACCTCAAACTTCTCTCACAAAGAAGAATGCTCAACAAGGGTTGTTACCTCAAAATTCTCTCTCAGAGAAGAATGCATGACAAGGGCTTGCACCTCAAACTTCTCTCACAGAGAAGAATGCATTATAATACATATCAAGTAATTACTGATGCTAAGACTCCCTCTCAGCAAGAGCTTCATTTTCCACAATTCCAAGCTTGTCTCGAAAATGCACAAATTTCACTTTCGCAAGAGGCTTGGTGAAAATGTCGGTCATCTGCTCCTCAGTACAAATGTATCTCAACTGAACAACATTCCTTTGTACCATATCTTTGATATAGTGGTACTGAATCTCTACATGCTTCGTTTTGTCATGAAATACTGGATTGACTGAAAGCTTTACACAGCTTTGATTATCACAATGTATGATGGTAGGCTCCAATGATTGATCAGACAATCCTACAAGGAGCTTACGAAGCCATACTGCTTCGCGAGTTGCTACACATGCTGCAATGTATTTTGCCTCTACAGTGCTCAGAGCTACTGAAGACTACTTCCTGCTACACCAGGAAATCATAGCAGATCCCAAACTGAAGCAACAACCAGAAGTGCTCTTCCGATCAGTAACACTCCCTGCCCAATTAGAATCAGAATATCCTTCAAGAATCAAGTCCATACTGGAAGAGTATTTCAAGCCATATCCAACTGTGCCATGCAAGTATCTCAAGATATGCTTGACTGCAACTAGATGTATCTGTCTAGGTTCACTCATGAACTGACTAAGTGCATTCACTGCATAACAAATATCTGGTCTAGTGTTAACTAGATACATCAGGGACCCAATCAATTACATGTACATAGTAGGGTCCACAAGATCTGAACTAGCTGCAGTTTCCCTTAATTTCTTCAAATTAGTTTCCATGGGTGTGGGAATGGATTTACAATCAGTCATTCCAAATCTCTTCAATATGTTGATGGTGTATTTACCTTGACTTAGGATAATCCCATTGGGCCTCTGCCACACCTCCAACCCTAGAAAGAAGTGCATAAGTCCTAAGTCCTTCATCTCAAATTATGAAGTCAACTCCTTCTTACATCTATTAATGAGATGATCTTCTTCGGTAATAAATAGATCATCAACATAAAGTACCAAGATCAACATATCACCATTGAATACTTTGAAGTAAAGGTTTGGATCAACATCATTTTTGCAAAAACCCAAACCCACTAAGTATCTATCAATTCTTTCATACCAAGCCCAAGGAGCCTGTTTAAGACCATATAGGGCTTTCTTCAATTTACACACATGAGACTCTTTCCCATGAATCACGAACCCCTCAAGTTGCTCGATGTAGACTTCTTCTTCAATCACGCCATTGAGAAAAGCAGTCTTTACATCCATCTTATGCAACTTCCATCCTTTCGCTGCTGCAATAGCAATGATGGTTCTAATAGAAGTATAGCGAGCAACAGGGGCAAATGTTTCTTCGTAGTCTATTCCTTCTTGTTGAGAGAAACCACGAGCCACAAATCTAGCTTTGTACTTTTCAATGCTGCCATCAGCTGCATGTTTTATCTTGAACAACCACTTGGAAGATACAACAGACTTCAGGGACCCAATCAATTGCATGTACATAGTAGGGTCCACAAGATCTAAACTAGTTGCAGTTTCATCTCAAATTTTGAAGTCAACTCCTTCTTACATCTATTAATGAGATGATCTTCTCTGGTAATAAATAGATCGTCAACATAAAGTACCAAGATCAACATATCACCATTGAATACTTTGAAGTAAAGGTTTGGATCAACATCATTTTTGCAGAAACCCAAACCCACTAAGTATCTATACCAAGCCCAAGGAGCCTGTTTAAGACCACATAGGGCTTTCTTCAATTTACATACATGAGATTCTTTCCCATGAATCACAAACCCCTCAGGTTGCTCGATGTAGACTTCTTCTTCAATCACGCCATTGAGAAAAGTAGTCTTCACATCCATCTAATGCAACTTCCATCCTTTAGTTGTTGCAATAGCAATGATCGTTCTAATGGAAGTATAGCGAACAACAGGGACAAATGTTTCTTCGTAGTCTATTCCTTCTTGTTGAGAGAAACCACAAGCCACAAATCTAGCTTTGTACTTTTCAATGCTGCCATCAGCTACATGTTTTATCTTGAACAACCACTTGGAAGATACGACAGACTTCCCTTCTGGTCTAAGCACAATATCCCACACATTGTTCTTGAGAATGGATTAATACTCTTCGTCTATAGCATCTTTCCAAACTTGTTGATTTGAGGCTTCTTCTACACTAGATGGTTCAAACTCAATAAGATTACACATTAATGCAACATAACCAGAGAATCTTTGTGGTCTTTTGCTTTCCCTAAATGTGCCTCTAGGAGCAGCAAATTGTTATGCTTCCTACATAGTGTTTCGTGCCCAAAGAGGTCTCTTTCGAGACAACAATATCCCTAGGCCCATCAGTGGGATCTAAGGGTTCAATTGGATCATTGCTTATATCAAGTACTGTAGACTCCCTCTGAACCTCAGGAGTATGGTCAACATCCATGTTTTGAGGAGTCTCATCATCTATCTCCATGCATGAGCCCTTTGATTTTCTGAATGCAACATCTTCCTCAAATGTGACATCCCTGCTAACCTCTATTTGTTTTTGACCAGGAATGTAAACACAATAGGCTTTGGAGGTTTCACTGTAGCCTACAAATATTCCTCTCTTGCCAGAAGGCTCCAACTTGGTTCTCTTGTCCTTGGGAATATGACCATACACAGGACAACCAAATATTCTCAGGTGATTAATATCAGGCTTGATACCTGAGAAGGCTTCTTCAGGAGTTATATTTTGTAATATCCGATGAGGTCATCTATTTTGAACATACACTGTTGTTCTAGAGGCTTCTGCCCATAGGAAAATCTGAAGGTCTTGATCATGAATCATAGCTTTTGCAGCTTCAACTATAGATTTGTTCTTCCTTTCAACAACCCCATTTTGTTGAGGGTTGTAAGGAACACATTTCCCTCTTGATCCCTGCCTCAATACAGAAATCACGAAAGCTACCCGAGGTGTATTCACCTCCATTGTCAGACCTTAGAGTTTTAATTTTCTTTCCAGTGATATTTTCTACAAGAGCTTTAATCTCTTTAAACCTACCTAGGACTTCATCAGACTCTTTAGACCTTAAGAAATAAATCCAAGTCTTCTTAGAGTAGTCATCTATAAAAGTTACATAATACAAACATCCACTTAGGGATGGAATTGACATTGGACCACATAAATCTGAATGTACAAGATCTAGTATTTCTTTAGACCTACTTTCACTGCTATGGAAAGGACTTTTAACATTTTTACCCATAGCACAACCTTTACAAGTACCATCATTTACATGAATGAGTTTAGGAATACCTTTTACCATCTTCTCCAAAGATGGAAGAGCCCTGAAGTGAAGATGTCCAAGTCTTTTGTGGCAGAGTTCGCTGGAACTTGCAGAATCATGAATAAGTGCTTGAACTGGGAGAGTGGAGAGTTTGTATAAAGTCTCATGTCGATTTCTGATCACACGAGCAGTCTTGATGCTAGAGTTCTTAGGCCAAGCAAGAACACTTCCTTCAGAAAATGCAATTTGATATCCCTTATCCTCCAAGGCTGAAATGGATACTAGGTTCCTCTTGATCCCTGGAACGAACAATACATCACTTAGGTGTAGAGAAACTCCTGATTCAAATTTTAGAGATGTAGCACCAATTCCTCTTACAGCATAGCATGCATCATCCCCAATGATGACTTGGAGATGTGACTCTCTCTACTAAATTAGAAAGGTACTCCCGATGACCAATGATATGTCAAGAGGCTCCACTATCAATTAACCATGTATCACTTTCCGTAGGAACATTGCTTGATAATGCTGATATGAAAAGAAAACCATTGGAGCTATCTTCAACCTCCTTTTGAGATGAGACTTCATTGATGTTTGCTCCTTGATGATTAGGTCTCGTTAAACAATCCTTTGCAAAGTGACCAAACTTGTCACATCAAAAACACTGGATGCGAGAGAGATCTTTCTTCCTCTCCCTAGAATCAGCTGCAGAATCTGATTTGAAATCTCTATTCTTTTTGAAGTTGCCCTTCTTCCAATACTTTCGCTTCTTGGTAGATTGAGCGGCAAGAACATGTGTATCTTCATTTTGAAAACTCTTGACGATTCCTCTAGCAATCAATCTTGATTCTTCTCGAATACAATCTGCTCGAAGTCGATCAAACTTAGGTAATTTTGACCTTCCACTTATGCTTTGAATAAATGGCTCCCATGAATGAGGCAGATCATTCAAGGCTAGCATGACAAGGTCTTTATGTATCACTTGATCCCCAATTGCGCATAGTTGATCTCTCAATTCTGAAATTTTCATAAAGTAGGTGATGACTGAATCTCCTTTTGCCATCTTCACTTGGTGGAGTTGTTGTCTCAAGGCAAGAGCCCTACTTACGTTGTTAATCTCATATAAACCTTCCCAAGTCTTGAACATATCTCTTGCAATTGTCATCTTGGAGATGAGAGGCACCAAGTGATCCTTCACGGAGTCGATTAATATCTTCTTTGCTTTGATGGCATTTTTCTTGAATTGCAATTTCTCCTCATGATCTTTAGGTTCAAATAAATCCTTTTCCTCTATAAATTGAAGAAGATCATTCTCTTCAAGTGCAATGAGCACTCTAAACTTCCATGAGGTGAAGTTAGATGCCCCTTCAAGTCTATCTTCGACTTTAAGACCATTCACCATTTTCGAGACTTAGAGATACTGCACAGCAGGGAGAGAGAGGAGAGAATACTTAGAAGTTGTTTAGAATCTAATCACGATCTTCTTTCACTGTGGCTCTGATACCATGTTAAATTTTATGATCAGATTAGGTGATTCAATAATTCACACAAATGCACAACTATTACCCTGGGAAAACCTTCCTCTTGAAGGTGAAAAACCCAGCAATCAAAGAGGACTTTATTATCTCAAATGTGTCGAGGGACTTTACAAAGAAATTTGCTTCACTCTTAAAGCTATATGATAGTTCAATATGGAGAATATCTGATCTGCATTAAGGAATAGAAATTCCTTTTTTGATGCTCAACCTGTTGTAGATAGTCTTCTATCTGCCACACACTATCAACAAACTATTATATGAATCTTCGATCTGCTATGCAATATTCACGTAAAGTCTGCTATTCGATATCAACGGACTGTGTTATATGAAATCCACAGGCTGAGTGATCTACACGGACTATCTGCTGAGTCTTCGGTATGGAGAATGATCCAAACCTTCATAAGTATCCCGATCAAATGAGCCTTCAACCATCATGACTCCTCCAAAAGTCGTCTTCCATTCTAATGTTATAGTTTTGCATTGGTTAAGTTAATTACCCACCGGTTCCTTAATCATGACTCCTAGAGATTGACGGGATTTATATAACCCTTCATATAAATGAATGATTATATTTATACAAATCGTGTTTGTTCTTTTAAGCATTTTTATATTCAATGATATAATTTGTCTAAGGCCAATAGGCCAATGAGGCAAATTATTTATGTCGTTAGTCATGAAGGATGTTGACTGAAGCTATTTCATCAACAATATCAACTTCTCTACATAGCTCCTCTTGTAGTGTTTGAACTTGTCACTGGAGGGCCCTAAAACCCTCTTTTTTCACAACAGCATTTCATCCACCACAGTTCCTTTGTAAAAGCATATTTGTCACTTTTCTCATAGACCCAAAACCATAGTCCTAGTGCAAACTACTTCACGTTCGATGATCTATTCACACACTTAGGAACTTTTGCTCCAACACCACTTGATGAAGGGTACTCCCCTTACAAACCCAAACATCCAACAAAAATAGAGAAATACGCAGAAAATTGCAAAAAAGAAACACTTGTTTTCTATTATCCCAATGAAATTGCACTACAACATTTAGAAAATAACATACTACAGCCACATGGACTTTCTCATTACAATAATTTGCAAGTCAAAGCCACAAACTACAAAACTGGAACTATGTTCTATAACCCGCATTCACCTTCTTTATCTGGAATGTATAATCACCTTAGAATGTTCTGGAAAGTGAAATCCCCTGTTTTTTAGCACCAAAAGCCTAACCTACCACTTTCTCACCTAATAAAATATTTTATTGGATTTTTGGTAGTCAAACTTCTGGGAGCCATAACTTTCAAACCAGCTATTGGATCTTTAATCATCATATATTGTCGGAAATCTTGTGAGGAGACCTACAACAGTCGAGTGTGCTCAACTTTTGAGCCCATCTAAGACCTCAAAGGCCCTCAAAATTGCATTTGAAGCCGTATTGGAGAATTTTTCCAAAAGAATTGAAATATCTCTTACATGCCACAAGATATTAGGATAATTTTTTCACCATTAGCTTCAATTCACCATTCAAGAGGTCTGTGTAAGATTTCATGCAAAACTGCCAACTTACTAAAAATAGCAACCCTGCCAAAAATAGCCTTTATTGAAAAATTAAATGATATTTTTAGGTGATGCAAGATTGCTCTTACAACTTGGATGCCCCTGCATCAAAAGGGCATCAAAATGTGACCAAGCAAGTGTATCTTGTTGTATGTATGGCTAAATGATGCAATTAATATCCTATTTGTATGTATGGCTGAATGATGCAACTAGAAGACACAAAATCTAGCATTATAACAAATAAATACCTCATACATTGGATCCATGCGAAGGCATGCCTTAGATTAGCAAAATATATTAGTATACAACCAATCATTTCATACCATACTTGCTAGAACAGATTCAAAAATAAGAAAAGGAGTGCACACCATGTTGATGCATAGCCTTCTGGCACAACTACATCCCCACCAAGTTCTTTGAGGCTTTCCATTATCTGAGAATTGCCAGGTTTATCTGCAACTATACTAACTGTTGTGATCCCACGTTCCTTTGCCAGCTTGATAATAGCTTTGCTAATATCACTGTCTCCCTCATTTTGTACTAGGGCCTCGCCTGCCAACACAGTTTAGATAGCATTAATGTTAAGAACATATTAAAATCCTGGAAACAATATTTTTACCACCATGAAAAAATTGAGACTGGAATGATAAACACTTACCCCTTTCTAAAAGCAAGATAAGATTCACTTATATGTCCAGTTCAACATATAGCTTGCACATTGATTAGCAAATGTTTCTTTCTTGTAAAGCAGTGTACATACTTTACCAATTTAAGGAAATTGATATGTAGATTAAAAACCTCAGTGCCATTGTATTTAATTTTGAAAGAAATCACTGTTGGGCTGGGATTATTTGTTTTGAAGTTTGAAAATTGAAAGATAAGTATCCCTTATCTCAGATGTTTTCATTTTGGAAATTAATAAAAGCGTTCTTATATTAAAAGTGCTGTAGTGCTTAGAGGTAATACAAGTTATGATTGGAGTAGAAAAAATTCATATTACTTTATGGTATCAGTAAATTAGAGCAAGACATCTTCTACGTTCTCACAAAAATATCTCTGACTCTTCTCATTATCATTAATAAATTACATATTTCATTGCCGACTTAATTATGTGCTTGACAATCATTTTGTTTTCTTGGACGGTGCAATATTTATTTTCAGTTCCTACAGTAGGCTTGATGATTATGCCTTAATGAATAACTGCTTCAGTAACCAACCAATAGAGAGTTAGTCAAATGTAAGGGTAAGAATGTTTACTTGTCAAGTCCTTCCTGTACCAAGCCTTGCATTGCCCGGTACCTGATATAATAAAGCTATTGCTTGAACACTCGTGTTAGACTTATGAATGTAATTAAATTTCTGCCAACAGTGTTCTTTGGTAGCATAGAATTTTGCAGTAATCAGTTGAAATGTCTCTCAGATCATGATTTCAAAAAAGAAAAAACTAGTTGCTTACCTTTCTCCTTTTTCATACAAATCTGCAACAAGAATACAAGCATAGGTAGCAATTATTTAGAAGATGTTTCTAGCCTTATTGCCTTTTTTTAAGTCTCTTCTAAAGGGCTTTCCAACAAAGAGTAAAACTATTACAGAATTATGACCACAACATACCAAACACAAGTTCATTTATTAGCCTCTATTCAAAAAGAGCATCACTAAGATCAGGATCTTCGACAACAAATTTATGCATTTAACTACATTCATCCTTGGTCATCACCTCCCCACTGACTTCTTTTAAATTTAAATAATCACTTCCATTGATCATCTTCATAAACATGAAAATTTGAAAATTCTGCAAAAAAAAGTTCTTTTAGAGTTTCTTTGTAATAATCTTCTCATAAACATGATTATTCATCAATGAGTAATAACCAGTATTCAATTTCTAAAGCTTAATTCACAACAAAGGCAAAAATGAGGCTTGGATACAACTGCTATGTCACCATCATTAGCTTTCTGTTATAAGATACAACGAAGAACTCTCTGCATGAAAGCTCTTTTTGAAACATTTTAATTAAAATATATGAAGTTTTCGAAATAATTAACATAAACCCACATTTGAAATAGAAACCAACAATTAAATATTTCTGAATCTGTAGTCTCTTTATAATAATCTTCTCATATACATGATTATTCATCAATGAGTAATAACCAGTATTCAATTTCTAAAGCTTCATTCACAAAGACAAAAATGAGGCTTGGATACAACTGCTATGTCACCATCATTAGTTTTCTGTTATAAATTATAACGAAGAACTCTCTGCATGAAAGCTCATTTTGAAACATTTTAATTAAAATATATGAAATTTTCGAACTAATAAACATAAACCCACATTTGAAATAGAAACCAGCAATTGAATATTTCTGAATCTGTTGTAGAATCTGAAAATAATAAATGATGACATGAATAAAATTGTGGAAAGTGCAAAAGAAATCAATTCTAGCATTGGTGAAAAATATGAGTGATGTTTTAACACTAAAAATGTACAAACAACAAATGCACTGCAACTTTATCGAGAGGCTGTAAATGCCAACTCGGGCTTAAATCTATGACAATGTGGGTGCTGCTTTGGCTTAAATACAGTGACACTGTGAACAACCTAACCATATGCTTTGTGCACAAAAATGGCATACTGTACCACCTAAGTATCTATTTATAACAAAGGTTCACCACAATCTACATGCAGGGCCTGCATTTATCACTGTGACAAAGGTTCATCACAATCTACATGCAGGGCCTGCATTTTTCATTTGTCTTTGTTCTTTCCCTCTCCACAAATACCATCTCTAGAAATCATATGTGCGTTCACAATCCTTTGATAGTTATGGATTTCTTCTCTATCTTCAATTTAATGTCCATTCCTTTTCCAATTTTCAGTTGTAATTTTGGGGATTATCTGCTCATTTACGATTTATAAAAAAACAGTCCTTGAACCTGTCTTAAATATATCATTTCTATTATTCTTGAGGTCTTTGATTGATCATATAGGAAATGACTTAGGACTACACCAATTAGAATTCTTACATGAAGCATGCCTCTATGTTCTTATTTAAATCTAGGTCCTCTTTTATGGAGTCAGTGTGTGGTGGATGTTCTGCCTTCTCATGCTAGGAGTCCCACCCTTCATTCACATCCTCCCCATACTAAACCAAATCAGCCACATCTGAATCCTGAATCTCCAGATCAGCCTCTCAGACAGCCCTTCCATAGAAAAGGCCACTTCCACATCCCTAGGACCTCATTCATACTCTTTCGACTTTCAGATCTGATGTTTCACAAGAACTTAGTCACGTACCTAGGGGCAATCTGCTAAAATACCTCGACGAGCATGCTTAGAGTCTGGTCATTTAACCAAACTTCCAAAAATAAAGATAAAATAGATAAAATCTAAAAATGGAATCCCTAACTAAGTGGTCTTAGGGCCCATGACCACAGCCTACAAAAAAATTTACAAACTTGTATTATAGTCATATTCACCAGATAAATTGTCAAATTTTACTCGTAAACAGGAAAAGGAGTCAAAATGTCTAGACTCTACATCCGTGAGCCTTAACCTTATAAAACATTCTATAAATGTGAGTTTTGTGACCAGTTTGTTAGATCCCTTCTACTTCTAATTTCTGTGTTGCCCCCTTTATCTGTCCCCTAAGCTATAAAACTATATGTGAAAAAAAAATAAACTGGATGATGATTTTCATTTTTGAAAAGGGTCTAGGAAATTGTCTTAGTACCCAAGGACTCAGCTTTGGCTTTCAGCATGATATTTGGCGTTATTCCTAAAAAATCCAAAGCTGAAAACTGAGAAAAGAAGCCGAGTCTTGTGATCTTCAATTTCAGTTTTCAGCTTTCTAAAGCCATCTTTGCTCAAGGTTTCCCAAATGCCAATTAACAAAATGCGCCAAAAAATTTTTAAATAGCTAAATCACAAAGAATTCAACTTGAGCATTTCAATAACTATTAAAAAGGTGATTTCTGAAGGCCAGACACAAGGAGATGAAGATTATAATTGACTAAGGCAAGTAGGCTTTGGTAGACATTTTACAACAAGAATTCTCAGAATATCCCATATCCGGAACCCAATGAAAGTGAAAACACATTCAACCAAGTCGAGAGGCATTCAATCAGCTTTCCCGTCAAACAAAATGGATTGTCTCAAATGCCCTGATCAATGCTTGTTAAAACAAGTAATAAATGTGACAAAGCAGATTGGTGAACTATAATACACATAGCAAAAGTACAGATTACATGTCATCAAATAGCCACAGATGTATCACATCAAATGAATGCAGTGGAGCTTGCCATTTCAAGCTTTGATTTTCACATGACATAAGATACGATTGAACCTTGTCATTTAAAAATGGTCACTTTCATGTGAAATAAAATTAAAGGGGTAGCTCCAAATCTATGCAGAAACTTTTAAAATGAACCCAATGGATTCACAAAAGACTATGAAATCCTCAAAAACTAAAGTGACGAAGTGAAAGCGATGGAGCTTACACAGAAAAAAGGAAGACTGTTGAATCACAGATTGACAGAAAATTAAGGTGTTAGAGACTAAGAGAAAAGCTCGCACTAGTAATCTTAAAGCATTGTTATGAGCAAATTCAAAATAAAATCATCCTCAAACACAGGAAAACCATAAACTATTTATCAAAATCCAAGAATGTGCCTGTCACAAGCAGAAAAACTGTCATGTCCCCTCCTTGATAATTATATATAACCTAAATGAAGTAATTATTATTGATTAATATAATAATTATCAACAAATGATTACTTGGAATCATTAATATTTATTTATTTATTAAATATTAATTAATATTTTTGAAATATTTAAATAAAATAAATTAATATTATATGTGAAATATTACATATTAATAAAATAGTGATATTTAAATATTTGATCAATAACAGTGTAACTGTAACTGATCAATAATAAATTAATAAGTAAACATTCCTTAATCCTTATCATAACAAATTACAAAATAATTAAAAAACAAATACAATAATAGAAAACAAATATTCAATAAAACAATATATAGCATTCATCCTAATCAAGCAATAAAGTTAATTATTAAATCAATACTGACTGCTGGTGTCAGAGATTGTCCCCTCAACAATAGACAGTGATATTCAGCAAGAATAATCAATATCGATTATAATAATCTATATCACTATCGATGGAGTTGTGAAGAGGCACGAGGTAGAAGATTAATAGTAGCAATCTATTATTATGACTTTAGAAGATAACGATTAGGGAGGAAAAGACTAATCAGTATTCATGAGATAACTAACTATATGTTATGCGGTGAGATTAGCATATAATGAAAAGAAGCAAGCATTGGATATGTCTTTTGGGACGCAACCTATCGTTGCGTTTTGCAAGATATAAGGAGGCGATCAGACTCACTTCAAGAGGGGGGGGATCTTTTCTAATTATTCCAGGGAAATCTGCTCTACGTTGAGTGATTGCCATTGGCATTGTTAGTTGCATATACAAAAGGAAAGAAAGAGAGATAATATTGGCAACCATCGAATAGATTGGAAACTATTATGTATGGTCTGTGCAGTAACATCCTTGTCCCTAGTGGTATGTATAGGAACGGTCTTAGTATCTATAATATAGAAGGCAGCTGATGTTGCTATGCAGAATTTAATAATATTATGAATATTAATAATGACATAATAATTATAACTTACTGCAATACGGGTAACTGCTCTGCAGTAATATATATATTAATAGTATCTGAGAATAGATAAAGGTATATATATATATACATATATATACATATATATATATATATATACAGAAACGGTGCTTTGATCAGAACAAATAAATCTGAGACTATACATCAGATTGAATAATCAATCCAATATCAGGGAAAAGATTATGTTATCATTAATTGGATTTGTGTTAAGAGAGTTTGGTCTCCTAATCAATGTAGATTAAGTCATATTATAGGTATACAAGAAGGTCATATGAAGAAGTAAGAAGATTATCTTATACAGTTGGATATGAATAAGTAGTAGGATGCAGAATTGAATGAGATGTGCATTGATTTCCAAGACAGCAATAAGGAGATAGATTGCAGACTTAGGAAGGAGTTGTATGGGAACATTACTTCAGATTTAGAGCGAAGTGTATGAACTCCTAGCAGATTCAAAAGAGAGAATGAACAGACAAATAGCAGATTAGATGAGAATAATATAAGGGGTTTGAGATCATATTCATGACAAATTTATGATCAGGTTATATCAAATATAAGGAGTGTTATAACAGATTTGTAGTGAGGACTTTTATAGCAGAATTGTAAATAGCATCAGTTTATGGGAGATTTATGATCAGCATAAATCCATTGTCAAGACAGAGAACTATCAAGATAAGTTGCGTCTTCCAAAAATTGGTCTTAGCATTATGATTTAATTTTTAAATATTAAAGTAAAATGTCTTTAGAATCAATGAAATTATATTTATAAATATTACAATTCTCACTTTAAGTTAGAATTGTTGTTTCAGGAGTAAAATCAAGGTAAATCCCAAATGGGGACATTACAAAAACAGCTATATAAGAGGTAGGCATATCTGACCAAAAAACTTGAAGATTGAGTAGGAGATGATTGGGAATGCATAGGAGATTGCAAAACATGTGTGATAGCCAAATACTTGCACGACAAGTTAACCACATGGAGATGATAATTTCAAAAAATCACGGCTAATTTTTGGTGCCTTGGCACAAGTTATGTATCTGATTTACAGTGAATTTCGCATATAGTTGAATGGCTCCTATCTCATTACAGGTCAAACTTACGGGCTTTATTGAGTGAAGGAAAAACTTGGGTCTCAGTTGATGCTGAAGAAATCGGAGCTATGTTGGATTTGCCTAAGAAGGAAATAGATGATGCAGATAGCCATGAAACAAAGCTGTTTGATATTGGAGTAGCAGGGAGACAATGCAAGATGTGTTGCCATACAAGGCAATTCATTTCAACATAAAAATGTTTGATAATATTAATATCAGCATGCTTTCACAGGTGTTTGGATTATGGAATGGAGCATATCTCCATCAACTGATGATTACTTTCATTACTAATTACTAAATTATTGTTGACAAACTAGGCATGAGAACGTATTATTGAGCTATAATAATTGCAGAGAACGTGCATCTATTGATGATAAATGTCCAAATCAACAATGAATTCACATAATTTTGTCTCGAACTATTTATGCATAATCCACTATCGTGAAAATTTTGGTGGGTTGGAGATTTCATGCAAGTACTCTGAGGCTATTCACGAGGCCAAACATATGTTGCAGTTGAAGTCAAGTATAAAGGATTGCAAATTATTTGTTTAGGACCTTAGGTTACTCCTATGGTGTATATTTTGAAATTTTGTAATAAAATGTTGAGGTTCTGAGATGAAGCAATCAATAAAGTGTACCCTTAAGAGAGCAAGAAGGTCACATTCCTATCTTGATGTTAGGATTGATGATCAGGCCGTACACCCTGCCCAGATTTGTGGCCAATAGAATTTTTGCTCTTAAGTTGTTCAGCAAGAGGCCTTCCTTTTACGTTGCTATTTGCAGGATGTGGTGTTATCTTTTTTCACTTGTTTAAGGTTTACACATTTTGTTTTTTGGGTTCACCCCTGTGGTTAGGATCTGTTACAGTTTTAGTTACTTTTTGGTTTCTTCCAGTTTCTTGTAGCTCCTACTTGCTATTGCAAGTTAACAGAACACCAAGTCTGTTGAATATGGCCATTCATAGCTTTCATATAATCCTTTATTTATAAGCTTTACCATAAAAGATGCTTTTATTATTAATAAGCATAAAATCACCGCCAAACGGAATAAATTCCATTGTACAGGTTGAAAATTTTTTATCTGCATTGTTATGGAATTTGAAATTGGGACAACCATATCAATAAGAGCTCCACCTTCTGGCCAGATAACCTCACAACACACAGAATCCATTGACAGTGACCTGCATTATTATATGTTTTATTTCTTTGCCAGGTTAATTTGGGCAGAATTAAAAGCGATGTAATTTACATTGCCGGTTGATCTTGTATAGCTTTCTAAGTTTAAAAATTAGATCACGTTGCCACAACTTTGCCAAAAGGATGAAAATTTGGTCAAAATTTGTCTGCTCTAAGCATTACTTGAAATAAAAAGTGACTGATTGCGAAACCAGCCTAAGGATTGTGGTTTTGAAAAATTATGCCAATGAAACATACGAGATCTAAAAAATTCAGCACAAAATGAATAAAAATTGAACTATGAATAAAATTCATGATTTTATTGACGAACGTCAATATAAATCACTTGAAGTCACAAAATTAAGAATTCAACCCAAAAAAACAAAAAGCCTCACGAAACGAACTGCATTGTGTGAAAAGTTTTATTTGTACTCGGACATCAGAAACCGTAAATTTTCAGAGTATAAATGGCATTGATTAACCCTAACCAATGGAGTCCCTTACCATGTTTAAGTTTGAGGGAATTTAAGATGGAGGAAGCGATGGTAGCAGAATCAGAAGCTGCCGCACTAGCGCTTGATAGCCATCGAACTCCTGCAACTGATAAACACCCTCGCACAGCCTGCATTTTTCCCTTCTCACGCAAAACAGCCAAACGCAGTCCACTTTGCCCCTGCCGTCGAGCCGCTTCGTATTTGTTTTTTGTCTCTGTATTTTAATCTTTTCCTTTATTTTTTTATTTTTATATTCCTCATTAAAGTGCACTTGTGAAAAGATGAATGATGAAGAGGTTTCACAAAATTGCTGGTTTTATATGAAGATTTATCATAAGAGAGTGGATGTGAAAAACTATTTATCAGATTTTTTAATTTTTTTACTGAAGAAGATTTAACTTAATATCATATAGATGCTTACAACATGGATTTTTTCATTAAATCAAGTGTCTTTTGATAACTATTAGATTTTTAGACTATGATCTCGTCTTCATAATTCTTTCATTCATTCATTCAATGAACATTAAATATTTTTATGTAAGTACACATATTTTAGATGCTTTTTAACTTTTCTATGTTAAATCTTCTTATCTTAAACAAAATTATTAAGAGTTAAAAATATATAGCTAATTTTTCAAAAAAATTGGATGATATGGAAATTTTTAGAGTCAAACAAATAAATTTGGAACTTCAAAAGTGAAAATGGTCATATAAAACAAAATAAGCATAATCACATAACGGATAGAATCATCAAGTCATCAATTTAATAAAAATAAAATAAAGTCATTACAATTATATAATAAGGGCAACTCTAATAGTGGTTGATCTTGTTCACCATTCACTCTCCACCTAGTAGAATCATGCCATATTCAATGAATTCCTAGAGAGTAAGAGCAATATTATCTCCTTCCTCTGGATCTTCCTAGGGCTAGTTCTTCATAGTCCTCGGTGAAGATATAACAAGAACCAATTGAGGAAATTCCCCTAATCTGGGGATCCATCCACATCATTGAGAGGACAATAAGAGGGATGCAAAAGTGAAAATCGCCCACACTAGTAGCTAGATGATGGAGCCAGAAATGAGGTCTAATTAGAGTGTTGCCTAGTCAACGATAGTGGTGAAGGAGTGGAGGCTCTTTTATAGTTGTGTCAATGATGAAGTGATGAAAGGACTTGCTTGCCACACTTGCAAATCTTGAGCTTGTCGATTTTCTATATTCCACTATCAACTTGATTAAATAATCCATTTCACTATCTTTTGAAACCTTCAATGAGTTCAATTTGTGTGAATTATGTTGTCATGAAAATCTATGGTTTTCGTCCTCATATAAATGTAATAACCTTTCAATACTGGATTGTCTTTTCGACTTCCGATGAGGACATAAATGTGGTAGTTGTTTAGCTTCTTTGAAAGATTATAAATAAGCCCAATTCGAATCCAATTGCAAGGAGTTGGAGAGATAGAGTTACAGAGTTATAAGCATACGCTCCTTCACAAGATTGCCTAAATTGTACAGGCTCGGGCATACAACTCTCTTTTATAGAGTTTGCCCAAATTGGATAGATTCCAAGCATACAACTCTCTTTTACAGAGTTTGCCCAAATTGGATAGATTCTAGGCATACAACTCTCTTTTACAGAGTTTGCCCAAATGGGATAGTTTCAAGGGCACACAACTCTCTTTCACAGAGTTTGCCAAAAATTGTATGGTTCTTACATATTTTCAATGAAATGAAATTTTATATGATTTGTTATGTGTTTACAATACCACAAATTCTACTTTGGGTATTGTCCTCTGAATTGACAAAATAATTCAGATCAGTGGTATCAGAGCCATTTTCGATCATTGCAGGTGCATCTACATCCAATGAGTTGTTGCCCATACTACGCCAAACTCTTCCTTGTCTTCGTCTTCAGCAAAAGGAAACGAGGAAGCTATTGCAGCATCTACCAAGGAACTAGTAGTTGCTACGCCTCAAGCTGACCAGGCTCCTGCTGCTACAGTAGATCAGGAAGAAGCGATTATTCTCTCAAGAGTCTCACTAGCACTTTCAAGTTACATGGCAAAATTTTATTTGGAAGATGATCGAGCAATGGGGCCCATTGCCTTTCAAGAAGGGAGTAATGATCAGAAATAAGTCAGAGTATTAAATATTTTAATCTTTAATTAATTTTTGTCCTCATATAAATGTAATAACCTTTCAATACTGGATTGTCTTTTCGACTTCTGATGAGGACATAAATGTGGTGGTTGTTCAGCTTCTTTGAAAGCTTATAAATAAGCCCAATTCGAATCTAATTGCAAGGAGTTGGAGAGTTATAGAGTTAATACACTCTTTCACAAGATTGCCTAAATTGTACAGGCTCGGGAATACAACTCTCTTTTACAGAGTTTGCCCAAATTGGATAGATTCCAGGCATACAACTCTCTTTTACAGAGTTTGCCCAAATTGGATAGATTCCAGGCATACAACTCTCTTTTACAGAGTTTGCCCAAATGGGATAGATTCAAGGGCACACAACTCTCTTTCACAGAGTTTGCCAAAAATTGTATGGTTCTTACATATTTTCAATGAAATGAAAATTTATTTGATTTGTTATGTGTTTAAAATACCACAAATTCTGCTTTGGGTATTGTCCTCTGAATTGACAAAATAATTCAGATCAGCATCCCAGTAAGACCTCTGAGATTAAATATGCACCTACAGTATCATGTGCTTCTTCCAAATATATTACAACATGTTGATACAAGCACATACTACCATGCCATAAAAGTAGAAACATACATAGTTGATTTCCCATCCATTAAACCATAAAGGAAAGATGATGCAATTTACAGATCTAATAAAATTTTAGCAACATTATGACATACAAATTCAACACTTATGAATCATGAAACAAGAAGAATGAGATAGAAGAGAGAAAGAGATATACTGGGGAAAACCCTTTTGATTAAAAAACCTCACACTCTAAAACATCAAACCAATGTATTATTTAGCAACTATATACGATGAAAAATGATGATGACAAACTATTGCAAAACCACAAAGATCCAACCACAACAAACCCTAGTCCTACAATAAAACTTTCACTATACACCAATGAAGATACCCAAGAACATGCAAATCAATAAATTATAATACCATTTACATGCCAAGTAGGGTTTCAATCTCCATTGATCTTGTTTGATATATTTGTTCTCGGATTTTTGTATGTGCACAAGAGCTCAACAAAGAACAGATTGTGGTTGTGAAGTCGCTTGATTGCAAGCAGGCTTGATTGCATAAAGTACTGATTAGGGTTGATAATGATGAGAGAATCCTCTTATATAGAAGATGTTGTAGAAAATGGAGAGACAAGATTAAAAGGTGAAAGAAATAAATGGTCGCCTAGGATTAAAGGGTAGGTAGAAGAAATAAGAAAATAATGAAGAGGGCAGGTACAGGAAAATTAAGAGATGAATGACATGTGTCAT
The DNA here is from genome assembly GCF_030272615.1 of Cryptomeria japonica. Taxonomy (NCBI): domain Eukaryota; kingdom Viridiplantae; phylum Streptophyta; class Pinopsida; order Cupressales; family Cupressaceae; genus Cryptomeria; species Cryptomeria japonica. The sequence goes on along the minus strand of NC_081415.1, from coordinate 277,636,442 downwards.
AGAGGAAAAAGCTAATGAATTAATTAAATAAATAAATATTTATTTAATTAATAGAGGAAGTGGGATCAATTAAATAAATAAAATATTTACTTAATTTAGGAGAGATAATTTAAATAAATAAAAATATTAATTTAAATAAGGAAAGGCTTAGAAGAGACTAAATGAATTAATTAAACAAATAAAGATTTATTTAATTAATAGAAGACATAGGATTAAATAATTAAATAAATAAATATTTTTATTTAATTAAACATGACAATTTTAGGTGTCTACATTTTGCCCCTCTTTGAGACAATGTTGTTTGTCGCTTTGGCTCAAAGAAGATAAGATAAACTGATACAAAATTGCCCCACGACGGGAATGATATGCACCCCCTTGAGAGATTAGATGAAAATTGCAGACAATCTCTCGATAAGAAAAAAAGGCTAGAAAGGACCGAAAAGATAGGATAAAAAGACTGACTTGGGAAGCAAGGAATTGACATGACGAACTAGGGTTGAGTGTGGGTTGAGCAGCCTATATATGCAAGCTCAAAAGAAAATGTCCTCATTTGCATCCATAGCACTCAGGAGATCAGAGAATAGTAGAGCACCTAGAGAGCAGTCAACAGTACAGGAGAGATGGCAGAGAGGATCCACAAATTCGATCATGTCTGATGATTCCAACGGCCAGATGACATGGGCGAGTTGGTATGTACCATAACCTTGCTTTATACGTTTTTGCATTTATGGCACATTTAATGCATTTTAGGAGTAGTATAGCAAAAATGTGAAAGCGATAGCCAAGGCAAAAATGCAAAAGCGATAGCGAAGGCAAAAACGTGTCTAGGTTAGGTTTGAGCGTGTATGTGATGAACAGGTGTGTTTGTGTAGGCTATGTACACATCTATGTTTCTAATCGCATCTATATGCACTTTTTGACACGTATGTGATGAATAGGCACGTATGTGTATGAAAAGTGCATCTAGGTCTAGCAGTGTCGCGTCTGTGCTAATAAAGCATGCCTATGATGCTAAATAATGCATAGGTTAGGTAAAAATCATGTCTTTGTTGTCAAAATGTGTCTTTGTTTAGAAAAAAGCCAAAATTGACAATTTTGTGATCAACATATGTTGTTAATTGGATAAGTTGCTGAGAGAATTCACTCAAACAGTTGCTCGAGGGAAGGAAAACTAGAAACGAGGCTAGAATTGACAATTCTGTGATAAACATACGTTGCCAATTGGATAAGCTATTAAGAGGACTCACTCAAACAGGTGCCCTAAAATAGATACATTTGCTAAGATGAGTATAGGATAAGTCATCGAATTGATAGAATCTAGTGAGTACTTTAGCAAAATAGGTTGCAATGCCATGTGATAAACATAAGCACTAGGATAGACAAGATAAGATACCTAGCACTATGTGATGAACATGAGTACCACTAGGATTGACACAGTTGGTTGGATTGAATGCAGGAGGACTTGCCCCAGCTAGAGTGACGAGAGAGATTCCCATTGACTCAACGATTATGACCAGAGTTGATCGGTGATGATCATGTCGCTATTGATGCTATGGGACTGAGGCATGCCATGTTCGTGCCAGAGATTTGGACAAACATGAGACTGTCGACTGCTCTTGGAGAGAGGTGGCACTCTGAGACGTGCATATTTCATTTACTGACTGGCGAGATGTCAGTCACATTAGAGGATGTGTACAAGATACTATGGATACTAATTCATGGAGATCTAGTTGTATATGACTGAGAGGGAGATAGGAATGCACTTCGATGAATCTTTGGAGACCCGGATTTAGAGATGAGACTAGGATATTTGAGTTGGGATGTCATGTATTCCAGCGAACGGACATTGGCAACATTGTTACGGGGTATGATCAACGAGTATCTATGTTCTGATAGGGAAACATGCGAACTGGCCATCGGATGGGGGAGGACACTAGAGATCCTAATTACATCAGTTTATTTACCTTGATGGCTATGGGTTAGGGTGTGGGGTGACTCTACTACAGGTATGGGCTTACGAGCATTTGTTGTGATGAGGCCTATTCATTACAGATTCAAAGGGCATGGGTAGGCATGTGTCCATTTATACAACATGATTACTTCTCAACCATGGATTGGGAAGTTAGAGTACTAGTGGTGCGTCATCAATGATATAAACAGTGTTACATGGCAGTGGTACAGTGATTGTGAGGCCTAGGAGGAGGACGCCACAGAGCTGCCATTTTGTTTTTGCAGCAGGTATCTCATCGGGAGGACTCCTTATATCTTGGATAGACACTTGACAAATAGGGTCACTCGATAGTTTGGCAGGAGACAGTGGATGCTACAGGGGATCAGGAGAGTTCGCACAAACTATCAAAGAGAAGGCTCGTTGGGGGCCGATTTTGTCATATGATGCGACAGTTACCCAGCTTCAGAAGATGGTACCTATGCCATGGGATATGCTATCGAATGTTGTTGATGCAAGGTTGGATGATGAGTACATTACATATTTTGAGACACATCATTTTCCTAGGTTGATAGATCCAGGGGAGCCCATACCACCTGCAGAGGAGGAGGATGATGAGGAGGATGGAGGTGGCCGACAAAGGAGGTGGAGGAGAGGAGGGTTGAGGAGGATTGTGTGGGGTAGAGGAGGACAGAGATATGGAGGGAGGATAGAGGGAGCACAAGGAGGTGGGGAGGGAGGCAGACCACCGAGGGTATCTAGAGGGAGGGGAGGACAAATACTATAGGTTCCATCTCAGGCAGCAGGACAGGTATAGGTTGGTTAGAGACAGGGACAAGGACAAGGATAGGGAGCTCATGGAGGATATGAGGAGGAGGATGAGCTTCTCATGCTGTGAGAGCTCACTTAGGGACAAGTCGATGAGATCAATGATCTCTCAAGAGATGTGACTCAATTGAGGCGACAACTGGGAGAGATGCAAAGCGAGAGGGACTATACCATATTGTTTCATGCTTAAAATCAATTAGGCTAAACATAGCTTATTAGACTAAAAGGACAATCACAAAATCCTTAACTCATTTAGCAACCTTAAACATAAACCGATGAAATAGAGATGCAAGAATTGAATAATTAAACTAATCAAACTCCACATTATGTGTCATGGCTTCCACTATTCTTCTCCAAAATTGTGTGATAGGTGGCTCTCAAGTATTGCACTGGGAATCCTGCATAGTTTAGACATAATAATTTCGAAGATTGTGATTATTGAATTTGAGAAATAAGCCTTGCTTTTATAGATTTTTCAGGTGAGATGGAGTGAGATTTGGAACTGAAGTGTTGATTGATAGTTCACTGATTTTGATTAATCAGTTAAGTGGATTGATTGATTTGTTAACAAGATTGATTGGATAGTTGACTCAATTGATTGACTAGTGGACTAAATTGATTAGGGAGATTACTGGTTTGATTTATTAGTCAGAAAAGGTGATTTGAGAGTGAAAAGGGGAGATTGGAGAGTTAATTGAGTTAACTAATTTGATCAATCAGTTAAGATTTTCAACATGTGTTGTAGGACTTTGAATTCAAATTCATTTTCATTTTAATTTGAATTTGAATTTTGATTTTCGAATGACAAAATGCACATGAGATTTATTGAAATTTAGATTTGGTGAAATGTGAATTTTGGAGAAAATGAAATTGGTTGAAAGGAGTTGAAATTCGAATTTGGGGAATTGGAGGAATTAATTAATTAATTAATTAATTTAAATGAAATTATTTAATCATTAGAAATGGGATTAATTAAATAATAAAGATTATTTAATTAAGGGAATTAATCATAATTAATTAAATAATTAATACTTAATTAATATTTTGAGAAAGGGGTTTAATGATGAATTGATTAAAAGATATAAATTGAATTATTAGTAATGTGAAAAGTGATGATTGTGTTAGTTCAGAAGAATAGTTAGCTTAATTGAATAATTAAAGAATTATTTAATTAATAGGATGAATAATTAGTACATTTTTAGGTGTCTACACATACAGCGGTACACCGCTGCAGAGGAGGCACTGAGGGCAGCACAAGTCACAGCCTCGGGAAACTCAGGGGCAGGGTTCACATACTGCATCAGAGCAGGGGAGGAGATAGAGTATTTGAGGAACCTATATCATGTAGCAGTTCCTCCAACTCTCAGAGCGGACAACTTTAGGAGAGCCTCTAACTTGACGACGATATGTTGGGAGAGACAAGTAACATCTAGTGGGGGTGTTATGGGTTCACCTGCACCACTGGCAGTAGCAGGGTCAACAGGAGGAGGCAGACAAGATGGGACTGGGTCGTCGAAAGCTCATATTCCTTTAAGGCTTGCCAGCTCCGAGGGAGGGAGTTCATCATATCTCTCTTGGATCCATTTTGTATCAATTTTGTTGTATGATGATGTGGACACCTTCGGGTGATTTTGTAGCTATATGAGATTTTGACATCACTGTACCATGACACTGATATTATATGAGATGACCTATCCTTGCGGTGATAATATGCATGTGTTCTTATGTGATGCTTCTATATGCTTTATGATTATGTGATGTAATGTGATGATTTTATATGATGATGCAACCTATGTATAATACACGTTTTTATTATGATTCTATGATGCCTATGATGATGCAATGAGATATGTGTATGATGTAATGCATTGATTTTTGTGCTTTTATGATTTTATTGTATGCATGATGCAAAGGAGTGTGTGAGAATGATGTTCTATGATTAGTTATATGACACACTATATACATGATGGGATGCATTATTTTTATGATTTATATGAGGATGCAAATGCTTATATGAGATACTAATAAGTGGTGTGTGAAAGATGTGATGTTATTGTGATTTCTATATGCATCTGGTTAAATTCACTTACATGTGGTGATGCAAATGAACACTTCATTAGCTGTTGATACTTTTGGTGTGTCATTATACTCAGTCATGTGATAGCGAGCTACATGGACTCGGGAAGGGACAATGGAGGACAAATGAAAGAAAGGGGGATGGAAGGTAGAAGATACGAAGGTGAAAAAGCTTCTTGTGCTATTATCATCATTGAGCTTTATTATGGCAAATAGGTTATGACCATCCAGGTATAGGTTTGACCTAGAAAGTCATTGTACCTATTTGCATGGAGATTAGATAGTCACAAACAAGGAATGCCTCAATTCACACTAGACTCACAGTGTCACAGTGTCCTCGTTTTCTTGGACAATCCATATAATTAGTAAGAGACAATCCACAAACAACAAAATAGGTGAACATATCTCATCCTCGCCTTTCTAGTCAAAGACATCATGGAGATAAAATCTCTAGTCAGAGACATCCCAGAAAATCTAAAAGACATGTCACTATAAAAGATAAAATCAAGAGAAAAACAAGACTTGACACCAACATCCAATGAAATCCTCAAGTTATTTGTGTTTCTTGCCACATATGTTAACATGTTTGATTTGGTCACAACGTTGTTTTTTCTGATAAAGGACAGATAATGTTGAAAAACCTTGTTGTTGCCAAACTATGTTGAAAGATTTGATTTGTTGAAAGCCCACTACTGATTGTGTCTTATCCAAAACTAACTAAATTGATGAAATCAATACCTTTATTGCGAAGAAGAATGAAACTTTATTATGGATCGACGATGCAAGTGACCTTTTATTGCGATTTGTGTGTGAAAAGGAGGAATGAAAAGACGATACTCCTCAAAACATGCGATGCTCAGGGTACCACTTCCATCACTAAATTTAGGATTTTTTCCCAGTTACATATTGGACCTGACTTATTATGGAAGGAAAGAGTTAAAAAGGGGTTTATTATGAATGGATAACCATCTTAGGTAGATCAATAACAATCCATGATGGGAATAGGTAAATTTATTATGAGATGGTAGGTTGTGAGTGTGTGCAAAGTGAAAGGGTGAGATTGAATCTTGAAGGAGGGAGGATAAAATTCTCTACACGTGGAGTCGGTAACCCGATTTTCACCATGGTACTTTCTCAGGGCGCCACTGAAGTGGTTTTCATCAGTGGATGAATTTATTTCTCTTTACTTTTTTTTATTTTTCTATTTTTTTGTGTCACAAAGGCACCTGTTCACCAAGTTTTCACCATAGTGATGATTTTTTTTATTATTTTTTGTATTTTTTATATTTTTATATTTTATTGTATTTTTAACATTTTTATTTTATTTTTTTGTATGTTTGATATTGGGATACTCTGAAAAACTGTGTGTAAAACCTACGAAGGTGCATGTTGTTAATCGGATCCTCTAAAGGTTCTCCATCTAGTGTTGAAAGTTGATATGCACCTTATCCATAGACTGTTGTGGTGACGTAAGGGCCAAGCCAATTTGGTTCGAACTTACCCTTCTTATCTCTATCTTGTTGATTCTTAGGATTTTCTCTTAGTACTAAGTCACCCACCTCAGTGAGTTTTTACCTTTATGATTATAGTTGCAATATTCCTTGATTGAATGATGTGTAGCTCCATTGATTGTCTTCCTTGATGAAGGAACTAAGGTAGAATTACTAGTGTGTGAACTATGTAGGCCCATATGCATGTCACCTAAAGAAGTTTGGGCATCCCTAACAACAAAGTCCCTCAAGGAAGTTCCATTAAAGGTCCACTGATATGATATATCACCAAAGAAGTGAAAGTAGCATCACATGATGGAGACTTAGGATCAACAAGTATGCCTTTTGACTTGAAATTTTAGAACTTTTGCCCCCAATTATTTTGGTATTAGGGGAGATCAACTCTTGTTCTTTTTCCTTCATAGGATTTTTATCCTTGACTTTGATTTTTGCAGAGTCCAATAGCTTTTGGTTTTGATTTGGTCTAAAGGAATTTTCTTTATTTTTGACTCTTTTTTTCAAAACTTGATTTTTTATCCCCAATGAGTAAGGGATTTTGTTATTCTTGTTGATCCAAGTCTAGGAGCAGAGTGGAAATGGAATGAGTGGATGAAATGGTAAGGCTATATGAGTTCTCAAGAGGGTTGGCGATATATTCAATAGATTTTTTGTTGGAACCAATCTTAGAATTATTGATATCAAGAGTTGCTTGACCACTAGAGGAGATTTGAATTCAAACTTGGTAGCCACAACACTAGGTGGTTCACACCCAATTCCTTGATATTGCAAATTGTTTGTAGGTTGTTCCTGTCGACTAAATGTATTAGAAGATAGTGGGAGTTGATCAACATGAAAGATATACTCACCACATCCCATGTCTTTAGCCTTGATTCCTTCAAGCTCTACTTTCTTTGATGAGGAAGCTTTCAAAGACTTGGGATCAACATATGTTGAAGAAGGAATAGCTTGTTGATTGACTAAAACTATTGTTTTTATCTTGATCATAGGTTGCTACAATATATGAATGAATTTGGATCACCCTTGACTATCACTTCAACTCCATTGTGAGGAAATCTGATACATTGGTGATATGTTGATGGTACTACTCTCATTTCATGTATCCATGGATGTCCCAAGAGTATGTTATATGCAAGATCTAGACCAAGGACTTGGCAAACCACATCCTTCATGACTGGCCCAACTCTCAGAGGTAAGGTGATTTTGCCTTTGTATGAGTTTTCTCCATCATCGCATGCTTTAATGGTGATCTTATTTTTTGAATTCACAGTTTGTTCAGAGTATCCCAATTGTTTAATAGTATTCAATGTACAAATGTCCAGACCTTCTCCTCCATCTATCAAGACTCGTTTGATGAGGATTTTATGGAGAAAAGCTTCAACATGGAGAGGTACATTGTGTGGTTGACATATGGATACGTCATCGACTTCGATGAATGTAAGGCAATGTGGGGTGGAAAGGTATCCCACCATGGCTTGAAACTAGTCCACATTCAAATCAGTGGGTATAGAGGTTTCTCTCAATGCTTTGTCAAGAATAGCCTTATGTGAAGGGGATATACCCAAAAGCTCAAGGATGGAAATGAGGACGGATGTCTTCCCTAACTGGTCTACAAGGTCATACTCATTTTTGGTAGATGATGAGGTTGGGTGGAACACCTTGAAAGGTGACTTTACCTCGACGGGTTGTGACATTACACTTGGAGGTTTCATCATTAGATGGTGAAGTGGATGGTCCAATGCCTTTCAAAACAACCTTACTCCTTTGGGTAGAACCTTTAGGAGCTTTGTCCTTTATAATAATGGTAGAAACATGAGTGTCAATTGAAATGTGGTTAACAGTAGAGTCACAATCATAGGACATTTTAGCATAATTAGCTTGATTATCTGCTTTGGTTTTTCCTTTATCATGTTTAGGGAATGGATCCTTAAACATCACATGTTCCTCATTGGAGGTATGACCATCAACTTCTATGTGACCCTTGTCAATAAGATCTTGTATAACGTTCTTCAATATGTGACAATTACCGATTGTATGCCCTTTTCTCTTGTGATACTTACAATACTCGTCATCATTCCACCATGCAAGTTTTGCTTTTGTTTCGTAGGGTGGATTGTTTGGTATTGTTATAAGCTTGTTTGCAACCAATTTATTAAATGTCATCTTAATTGGCTCTCCTAATGGAGTGTATTTTCTTCGAGGCTTTGGTGGCCTTTGAGTGTTCACCTGATTATTCAAATTGGATGAACTTGCACCGAGGAAAGTTATTTTTGATTTTACAATATTTGCATCTACTGCCCCATCATTAAATACGTTCTTGTTCTTGTTCCAAAAGTGGGGTTTGTCTTTCCCATTTGATTCATCTTTGTTATCCTTTAATAGCTTTATGGTTCCTTGTTCAATAAGGACTTTCTCAATTGCCAATCCCTTTTCTATGACTTCCTTAAAAGTGGACAAACAAACTTTTCTCAATTCATATCCAATATCCTTGTTGACATTTTGAGTAAACATTTCCACCATTTGTTTTTGCAAGATATCACAAGAGCATCGACTAGAAAAACCTCTCCATCATAGTAAGAATGAAGCAAAGGACTCTCAATTTTTCTATTTAGTATTGCACAAAGTAGTTACTAACACATCTATTTCAATGTTATATGAGAAGTGTTGTATGAAAGCTTCTGCTAGATCACTCCATGTCTTGATTCCAAGTGGGAGTTGGGAGAACCATTCCATAGCTTGTCCACCTAAACTTTGTGGGAACAATATCATCGAGTATGTTTCCTCATTGGCTACCTCAATACATGTTGTGAAAAATTCTCTTATGTGTGCCTTGGGATCTCCCTTGCCTCTATACTTATCAAATTTTGGTGTCACAAAATGTGGAGGAAATGGCATTGGAATACTTCTATCAAATGGATAAGAACATATGTCTTTCATGGTATACTCTCACTTTAGTGTATTCATGTTTGCCATTTGTTTTTGCATATCCTTGATTTGTTGTTGCAAGTCATTCTTAGGTGGTGTCTTTTCTCTTTGAGTTAGTCCCATGCCTAAGCCACCAGGTGGAGGAGGAGGGACATAATGCATCTATGGATGATATTGGTCATAGATGTGTTCGTATAGAGGAGGAACATAGTTGTAGCTAGCATATGGACCACTTGGTATGGTATTGTAATGCGGAGCACTAGGTCTAGGTCGATACATGTCATGACCATGAGGATATGAGGTATCATAAGAATGATCTTGGATATTGCCCAAATATGACACGGGGTCTCCTTGTGTCATGATTTTGAATGTTCCCTTGAGTATACTTGTATACATTGGTAATGATCTTGAGTGTTATCATGAGTATGAGTATGTATATTAGCATTTCTCCTCCATGGGAAAGGATGACTGTGGGGTTGTTCATGATAGTTCCTAGCAGAGTTGGTGTGAGTATGGGTGTTGGTAACTTCAGGTTTTTGAAATAAGGATGAGGGCGACTTGGGCATGAAACATTCTTTCCTATTACCACCATTATGTCCTCTAGAATTTGTATTTGTTTGAACCATTTGATTAGGATCCTCATCTAAAATTTGTGACACATCAAAATCATGAGGTAGTCTTGTTCCACTTTGTGTCATGAATTGAAAAAAGTATTGTCTATCTCTTCTCATGATTTCTTCAACCAATCTATTGAACCTTGGATTTATGATAGTTTCTTCAATGTCTACGGAAGTGATAGATGCATTGTCATTACCATTATTGTTATTATTGTCAGTGATGATCTCATTATCATTGTCTAATATATTACTGTGGCTCTCAAATGGGTTGTAAAACTCATCTCCATCAAACTCATAGGCACTCATGCTACGAGATCTTAGAGATTCCTTGGCTTCTCTTCTAGACCTTTGTGAACAGGTTTCAACCATGAACTAAACCTTGGCTAAAATGAGAGATGGAAGAAAACGTGAAGACTATGGAAGACCAAGAAGGAATGAATCTAGGGTTGTCTCACAATGTCCAAAAATGTAAGTCTAAGATATGTGTGATCTAAAGTAAGGTGTGGCTTCCAAAGAGATGGTAGACCTCTTGATGAGGTAATTTGACCTTGCCTAAAGAGGACCAAGTGGGACCCTAAGATGATAGATCTGATGTGGGAACCACCTAGTCATATGTTGTAGTATGTTTGCAAGATATAATGAAGACCACAAAGTAACCTTTTGAATCTATCTTGAAAGGCATGTATGAGGGATTACAAATGAGTGAGAATGATTCAAAATGTATGACAAGGTTAAGGATTGATTTCACTAAATATAAAGCCCTAAAAAGGAAGCTGCCTTGGAAGCTCTTTTGATCTCTAAAACTAACCACATTTTCCTTGACAACTTTTGTAAAATTTTCTTCTCTGAAACACATACACATTACTGTTCTGCACAAATGCGGTTTCCTTATGATTGATAATTATTTTATGCACAGACATGACTTAAAGCAACCCAGACATAGTTTTAAATCATAAACACAATTTGATATGTCACAAACGTGGTTTTAACTGTTGTTTATGGCAATGTTCACTCTCTGATACACATATTCATTTCTACCTTCCGCAGATACGGTTTCTCAACATAGACGTAGTTTTAACTATCATAGACACGATTCTGAGAAAATTTTATGAATCTATCCAAATGTGTAATTGTTGAATGTGACTAAAACTTGATGTTGAATGTCTTGTGGCAAGAAAAGAGTAAACAATGGAGGCGCAATGTCTGAAGGTGTTTTGTCCAAAATGTTATGTGTATGTTAAAAAATATTTCCACTGGTATAACACAAATTGAAGACACTTGAAAACATGCACAACCTAGGCTGAATAGAGAAACCATTCAATGGGGCCCCTGCAACATAGATATACCTCAAACAAGAGGACAACTGGAGATTTTGGTAGCACTGGCTCCCCCACCATGGCACTCACTTCTCAGGCATACTATATTCTCTCACCTCAAAAGACCAAAGATCAAATGAGGGATTCATATCTCAACATGAAAGGGTACATGAGGGGTATCTACGGGGTACGATCCACACTCCCTAAACCATCAAATGTAGGGATTTTTGGTCTCTAAAACAAAAGGTGTTTAGTGGGGGAACTTTTGTGGTTCTTGGTATCTACCCATGCTGTGACGACTCATTTAAGAACCCACTCCTAATCCCCAAAGAGGATTTTTAATGCATTGAACACAAATGTGGATACTAAGGAGAACCGTTGATGTAGATACACACCCCAAGTCATCGCGTCTTTCGCCTAACATATTAATTTATACAGCGGGCAAAAGAAGTACTGCTTGGGTCATTCTCTCACACTTGGCCTTATGGACTACCCTAGAGATAGGCCCTCCTACCTAAAAGAAGATGATAACAAATTCTCTTACACCCAAGGTCCAATGGAAGGCAAGGGGAGAGGATACTTTTGTTATCATCTATAGGGTTATAAAGATAAAGTGTGCAAAGAACACTAAACACTTCAAACAAGTTCTTTAACCCCAAATGAAAAAGATGTGACCCTAATTAAACTAGAAATCCAAAGACACACACCTAGGTTACCCTTGCAACACATGATTAGTAGTTTTGATAAAATATCCCCACCTGCAAGCACACAAGTTAGGTTAATTTTAGAAATCCAAATCCAAATGTGAAAAAGAGGCCTTCGACAATTCACTTTTCTTCTTTTCAAGACAGTTGCACCACTTATTAGTCCAAGCTAGGGGTTAAGCCAAAAACTAGATCTACAAACCCTAAAATGAAAAAAAAAGTGGTGATACCATACTCAGATGTATTTTTTGCTCGCAAACGTGATAATACTAAACATAGATGCAGAAACAGGGACAAAACTTGCAAACACAAACAAAAAAAGAAACGCGAAAGTAATGAACGGAGACACGAGTTCCTATCACAGACGCAGAAAGATAAAACACAAACGTGGAAACAGGAGCCGAGACCTAAAAACACAAAACAAAGCAAAAACGTGAAAACAACAAATGCATACGCAATTTATGAGCAAAAACGCGGAAATATGTAACCTAGACGGGATTTTGGAAATCTGAACCTGCTGCAAAAAAAACAACAACAACAACAACAACACACAAAATAGATAACCCAGATGCGGAATCTGGACTTAGACGTAGAAATAAGTGTCACAAACGCACAATAATTGAGTCCCACCGGGTGTGCCAAAATGTATACAGTAAAAAACAATGATGACAAACTATTGCAAAACCACAAAGATCCAGCCACAACAAACCCTAGTCCTACGATAAAACATTCACCATACATCAATGAAGATACCTAAGAACATGCAAATCAACAAATTAAGTAATAATAGCATTCACATGCCAAGTAGGGTTTCAATCTCCATTGTCTCCTATATCAATTGATCTCATTTGATAGATTTGCTCTTAGATTTTTGTATATGCACAAGAGCTCAACAAAGAATGGATTGTGGTTGTAAAGTCACTTGATTGTATAAAGTACTGATTAGGGTTGATAATGATGGGAGAATCCTCTTATATAAAAGATGCTTTAGAAAATGGAGGGACAAGATTAAGAGGTGAAAGAAATAAATGATTGGCTAGGATTAAAGGGTAGGTAGAAGAAATAATAAAACAATGAAGAGGGTAGGTTGAGGAAAATTAAGAGATGAATGACATGTATCATAGAGGAAAAAGCTAGTGAATTAATTAAATAAATAAAGATTTATTTAATTAATAGAGGAAGTGGGGCCAATTAAATTAATAAAATATTTATTTAATTTAGGAGAAAGGTAATTTAAATAAATAAAAATATTTATTAAAATAAGGAAAGGATTAGAAGAGGCTAAATGAATTATTTATTTAAATAAGGAAAGGCTTAGAAGAGGCTAAATGAATTAATTAAATAAATAAAGATTTATTTAATTAATAGAAGACTTAGGATAAATAATTAAATATATAAATAAAATTATTTAATTAAACCAGGAAATTTTAGGTGTGTACAACAAGTTACAAACCATTTTCAGGCTCTAAGCCTTTACATGGATATTTACATTTTGTTCCATTTTGGAGAAAAATCAACGTTGTAACCCCTACAAAATGAACTCCTCTCCTTTCTTAAATCAACTAATGCATCAACATATATATAGAGCTCAACATAAAGAGGTAGGTGCCCATGTTTTCAAAAACCATCTTCAATGTCTAAGAGGTAAGTTGTGTAATAAATAACATCTTGCTAATCCCATGACACGTTGTTCATAGCAACTTCCAAGGCAACAATACCCATCTCATCCATAATGGTCATCTTGCCAAATATAATGTAAGTGCAACATAAAAATTATTATGACCAAAAATAGGCACCTTTCTTACCTCACACCACTTGTCAAAAGTGAACTCCACCATAAATGCCAATAACTAAAATACAACTCCAATACATAATAGAAGTTGAAAACCAAGACTCTTTAGTCAACATAAGAAATTTCCAAATCAATTTCCACTCCAAAATGGAAATATATGACAATATCTTCCCAAAACATAATATCTTCCAAGTGGGTGTCAACTTCCTAAAAATAGGGAATATTCTATCTCATCACCTGCCATGTAGGATGCCACCTCACCAAGAGGTCCTATAAAGTCATTTACAACTTGAGAAGTTTATAACTTAGGATAAATCAATTAGGCAAAAATTAATTAAATAATTCGACATGTTAGGACTTTAAGGTTGAGACACCTTAATCCCAACATATTTAGCACAATGCAATTCTAAATTGTTTCATTTAAGCATCACCATTAATCTCCACAATAACATTGTCCTTGTTTAATTAGCCAAATGTAATTGCTAACTTTTCACTGTGGTGGCTAACAAACAATTCTTCTTCCTACTCTTCTATAATTTTAAATTGATACCTTCAGTTTTTAAATACATTGTTGCCTTCACTTGTCATGCCAATTTCTCCAAGTTCGCATTGATTTTGTGTGTTCGTAGTTGTGGTATACATCTAAATGTGTTTACTTGAGAGTTTCTTAAGTGTTTTTAACAAATCCACTTTTTTCACATTTTGCAATTATTTTACTCCATAGATGGCATATCTCGAGGTATTATTCAAACAATTCACATGCCTCAAGTATACTCTACCACATTTTGTATGCATGTTGATGGGAGTATCTGAAATTGAGACCTCTAACAAAAATCCTTAATTCATTATGCTTTGGTGGAGGTTAATACCTTATCTTTGTGCATTATTATATATTTCTACATTCTACATAATGTTTATCTGCACACATTTTATAATAACTTCTTTCCAAGTGATGACATTCCCTTTAATTCATTTTGCCAAACAATTTACATATTGGTTGCACATAGGGGAAGGAGTGGAGTTTGTATTTACACGAGCCAAGCACTTTTGCTTGAAAGTTTGTAAAGGCTTTTGAACATATTAATTTTATGCATATCAACGATCAACACATCCCATTGCATATCTCCACTATTTCTATGGCAGTCACTGTCAATGGTTCTCCTTCCCACTTCTTCAAAACCTCTTGGGTCTCAAGGTAGGGAGATCCTATTTCTCCTATTTTGTTCACTATCATGGCAAAGAACTTGGGTAGGTTTATCCAGAACAAGTTGTGGATGGTATTTTGAGAGGATTGAAACCTTCTTCGGCTAGTTTGATATGCTATCATCAACAATTTGTTGATGACACTATTTTGATGGGGAGTTCGTTTGTTGGGGAAGCCAGAGTGTTAAATTCAACTTTAAATCTTTATGAGAGAGGTTTGGGTCAGATAGTTAATAGAGCTAAAAGTTCCATTTTTTTCTTCAACACTCCTAAAGCGAGGCAGAAGAAGATTGTTGACATTCTCGGATGCTCGGTTGGCATGCTCCCCTCCACGTATCTAGGTCTTCCCCTGGGGGCTAAACCGCCTGATTCTTTCTGGCTTTTTCTGATTGATCATTTCAATAGTAAGTTGGTTGGTTGAAAGGGTGCACTTTTAAGTCAGGCTAGGAAAGTTCAACTTTTAAGTCCACTCTTCAGAATCTACATTTGTATGCCCTTAGTCTATTCAAGATTCCTTGAAAGTATGTTGAGGTGATTGAGAAAATTCAAAAAAGATTTATGTGGTCGAGTGTGGAGGATCATAATAGATTCCCTTTGGTGGCGCGGGAGAATGTCTGTAGACCTATTAAACGAGGTGGATTGAGGCTTAGGAGCATCAAATCTTTTAACTCCACTCTCCTTGCTAAACAAGTTTGGAGAACTTAGGATGTAGGCGGGAATGGAACACCACGTGGCACAATATGTATCTTTCTAATATTCAATATTTTCAAGATTTCCTTAATCCTCCTCATCTCCCTATGAGTTCTCATATTTGGAATAATATCATTAAGGTCAGAGATATCACTCTTAGTGGGACTTGTTGGAAACTAGGGAATGGTCGAAGCATCCTCTTTTGGGATGATTGCTAGATTGGTAAAACTTCACTAGCCTTTAACCCTATGAATGGAGCTTTTAGAGATGCTTGTGTTGCTTCCTTTGGGTTGAAAGTGGTTGACAATTGGGATGACGATAATTGGGTGGATCTTTCTATTATTAGACCTACCCTAGGGTCGCTGCAATCTACTTTGAATTCTTTTACTTTGGAAAATATTAACTCTAAAGATGAGATGATTTGGCGGTCTTCTTCAAATGGTAAATTTTTAGTTGCTTCAGCTGCATATCATTTGTTTCCTCTTGTTTCCTGGTGGTCCAAAATCCGGATTAAAAATTTGATTCCTAAAATCGATATGTTATTTTGGCTCCTTTTCCTAAACAAAATCCTGACCACAAATAATCTCCATAAAAGGGGTTTTTCTATACCTAACATATGCTTTCTTTGCTTGAAGTAAGTTGAGTCTATTGATCATCTCTACTTGCATTTCTCCTTTGCAGCTGACATATGGAGTCAAGTACTCTAGCGATGGGATCTTTCCTGGGTTTTTCCTAGTTCGGTTAAACAGTTTATATTTCATTGGAAGTCGCCTACTAAGAACCATACATTAAAAACTTTGTGGTACTTTGTGTTTCCCCATGTGGCATGGGGCATGTGGAAGGATCAAAATAATCATATTTTCAGGGAAGCATATCTCCAGCCGGATATTATCTTCAAAAAAATTAACTGGCCCATTAAAGATAATATTTCTATTCTATGTCCTAAACCGAGTTCCCATAACAATGTGGTTTGCAGTGACTATGAGTTTAGGGTTGCAAGGGCTTGGGAAATTCATATTGATGTATCCTTGACTTGAAAGGCACAATTCTAAAAATAGAACTAGCCAGGGCTGGAGAAGACCACCTCAAGGTTGGGTCAAAATTAATTTTGATGGGGCGACCAAAGGTAACCCAGGGCCGGCAGGATGTGGGGGAGTGTTGTGAGATCATAATGGTAATATTGTTTCACGGTGGCGCTCCCCTTGGGAATTCATACTAACTACCTTGTTGAAGCCATAGGAGTTTACCAAGGTCTCACTTTAGCTAGAAAACATAACTATAAGCTTATGTGGGTGGAGAGTGATTCCAAAAATATTATTAACTATCTCAAAGGTATATCGATGCCCTCTTGGAATGTCAAAGTTTGGATTAATAAGGCTAGGGAAATTATTAACTCTTTTGATCAATGCTTCATATCCCATGTTTTTAGGGAGTCCAACTACGTGGCCAACTACTTAGCTAATAAGGGAGTGAGAAGTACTAGTCTAGTGAGCTAGACCAATGAGGATAAATTGGACACTGAACTCTATATGCTTTATCTTCATGATAGAAGTCAAGGAAGCTAAATTTATGAGTACTCTTGCCATCATTAATAGATATGTTTCTAGAAATATCGGCCCCTTCCCGCATATGGCATGTGTTTTTAGAGGTCAGTGTCATTATTGCAGATTTAATTCGCATGCTTTATGGGTCGATTGGTGCAGGAGAACCTTGCAGACTTTGAAGACCATTTGAGAAATGAAGACTTTTAGAGGTGCTTGTAGGCTCCTTGAATGTTTTAAGTTGTAATAAGGTCTTTCAAGACCAATCATTTTGTTTTGATTAGCCATTTAAGGCTTTGGTGCCATTTTGTAGTTGTGAGCTTCTTAGGACCTATTTGGTCAACCATGGTCAAATGACATCCAAAGTGCATGAATGAGTAAAAAATTGTATTTTGGCTCCTATGTGGCCTATTTGTAAGGTTTATGACGTGTCCTAACAGGTTACATAGGCAAATGACATAGATTGTCAAGTTTTGTGCAAAGTTGTCAAGTTTGGATGACAACTTTTGTTGTCAACTTGTAATTAATCTCCCTTCAACAGATACCTAATTAAAATTTCAGTTGGATTTAGATGAGGAGGTTGGAGAAACCTTTCTTAAGGCCTTGGAGGTTGAGAAGAAAGGATTGATGAAGTTTTGGATGTAAGATAGTGATCAAATTCAATAAACACTAAAAAATTTACATGTTCGTTGTAATAGTGCCTTGTATGGTCGTTGTACGGACTCCATGTTCAAGCCAAATCATTGATTTGAATAGACCTTTGTGTTTATGTTCATTTTTTTTGATTTGGCAAGAAAAGAGAGAGTAACAAGTGAGAAATATGCATTTTTGTGAAAGGTTGTCTGAAAACCCTCCAAAACTAGGGTTCATGAGGAAATGCTTTCTTAACCCCACATTCCTCAGGCCAAATTGGCTCAAATTCAGGGGAATGGTAGGGGAGACAATTTATTTTAAGATTTCCAAGGTTTATGGGTGGGCCATTGAACTATTGGATTTTGTGATCAAGCCCTAGGCTAGGCATCTTCATGTGACTAGGCGGTTTTGACTGTTAAAAATTATGCAGAGCTAAAACCAAGAGCGGTGGACTCTATATAACGATGGATTTGGTGTTTTGGGATGTGTGTAGACCTTTCCCATCCATTGGTGTCATTAGATCAAGCCATTGGTGTGTGGTTTATTTGTAAAAGTGGCCTAAAAGCCCTATTAGGTCTCTTGTAGCAGCAGTGTTTGACCCAGTCAAAGCAAGAGTTGGGATCTAAGTTTTGTAAGTGTTTTGTGTCACCAAAAGAGGCATAAATTTTTTTCAATATTTTGGGATGTTATTAGGATAATTTCAAATTTTTGCCCTTAAAGGCTCAAACCAAGGCTACAAGGAATAGGTGTCTTGTAGAGGGCAAGTCGCCTTGATTGAACCTGTACAAATAAAGGGTGTTGTTTTAGTTGTGATCAATGACTCTAGGTTTGGAAAAAAGGTTCTATAGGGTCCATACCTACTATGCAATGGTGGATGTGTTATAATCCAAGTTGGTCATAGGTGACTATAGGAGAATTGGCATCAAGGAGAGACTTGATGTGAGAAGTTGTATCTCATGAGTTGTTTAGGGATCAAAAGGGGGGCAAATGAACAAAGGAGAGTGTAGAAGTGTCTTGGCAAGCTGTTGACAAGGTTGTCCAAGAATCCACGAATGTTGAGACCTTAATTGAGGGTCTTGTAGAGTGAGTTTGTGTGAGAAACCTTTGTTCCTTGGGGCTCTGCATCATCGATATTAGCTTCATTTTGGCTTTTCTCAATCTAAAATTCATGAGTTTATTCAGTCATAGAGTGAAGAGAAGAATGGGTGGGGTTAGGAAGAGAATCAAACCTCCAAGTTGCTTGCAACTCAAGAAGGATAAGAAATTATGGAGGCTCCTCGAGAAAAGGGGTGTCACCCCTATATTGTGAGGTTAAAGGGGAGAAATAAGGATGTGATTGCCTATTTCAAGAAGCATTGGAAATATGGCATTGTCACTTTGCATGGACGGAAGGTGCTTATCGATGAGAGTTTGATTGCATAGGTCACCAGCCTTTCAACTGATGGAATGAAATATTACAGGGACATAAACTACTCGGAGATGGCAGTGCAGAACTTCCCTAAAAATGAAGAGGAGAGGGCCAAGATGGTGAAGAAAACAACGAGTTAGTATGACATCTATGTCATCAAGGAATTATAGGTGAAAATACTCAAGGTAATTATGGAATATTTCACTCTTGATGGTCATTTCACTCTTGATGGTCATTTCACTAGGGTTTATGAACATCACTCTTTTCTCTAGAACCACTTTCGTCATGGTGT
This sequence comes from Cryptomeria japonica, assembly GCF_030272615.1. Classification (NCBI taxonomy): domain Eukaryota; kingdom Viridiplantae; phylum Streptophyta; class Pinopsida; order Cupressales; family Cupressaceae; genus Cryptomeria; species Cryptomeria japonica. The sequence goes on along the minus strand of NC_081415.1, from coordinate 277,616,961 downwards.
CGAGGTGTCCCTTTTCCTTTTGATCTGATGTCTACCTTGAGGGCCGATTTTAGAGATCATAAGAAGAACCATATTAAGTTCCCCATCCTCCATGAAGGGCTTCTAGTTCTGGTTCTCATTGACTCCCATTTTCGTGCCCTTCTTACCCCATTTGATTATATCCCTACTTCTTCTGAGGATGATACTAGTATAGGGGAGTTGAGAGGTGAGGAGTCCAAATTGGAATTTGAGGTGAACTCTCCTCCCCCTCATAAAAAAGCCAAATTTGAGTTTTCCCTGAAGGCCAAATCTTCTTTGGGTAAGGGTAAGAATGTGCAGAAGCAACTTGTTGTTTCTTCTTTGTTCACCTCAGCTAGCAATGATTCCCTCATGTCTAGTGGTAATAAGGCTAATTTTGAGGACTCAAAGGGTGGTAATGGGGGTAGCATGAAGCTTGACAGCCAGAACTTTGAGAAGCCCCCTTCGCCACCCCCTTCATCGCCTCAACAAAATACAATCAAGGACCTTCATACGAAGAGTGCAGAGCTAAATGATAAGAGGGATGACTATGAAGATGTTCTGGGTATGGCCAATGACCACGCCATTGATACTTACATCATGTTTAAGTGGCTCTTTCATGAGCTTAAAGAGGTCAAATTCAACCAAAGGGCCTTGGGTAGCAAGATGGATGTTATTCTTGTGGTCTCTGCTCAGGATAATCAGAAAGGTAACAAACAATGGACGAAAGATGAAAAGAAATTTGTGGTGGATTGTATCAATAGAGAAGTGGAGGGTATTTATTAGATGCAAAAAAGATTTGAGGATAGGCTCACCCATGTAGAAGAGAACTATAAGAAAATTCAAGCCACTCTCATCACAATTATGACCAACAGTCACAAGATTGTTAAACAGATGACAAATGCCATGCATACAATGGAGAATAATCTTGACAATGTGCAACAAGAGAAAGTTCTAATCAATATTGGTGATGATAATGAGAAGAATCAGGTTGGTCAAGGCCCTTGTATGCGGACCTGGGGCAGCATGAATAAAAAAGCTGTGACTTAGAGCAAGGATTACAAAGTGATGAGGATGGCTATTGACAATAAGAGCCAGCTGGAGGTTGAGGTCATTGAGACCCTTAAGAACCTCATGTAATTGTGTTGTATTTTATGTGTTTTTGTGGTTCTATGCTTTGTGTTCTGGTTTTTTGTTGGTTTTGTCTGCCTATTTGGGCATTTGTTGGTTTCTTGGCTGCTCTTTGAATTGTCCTATATTTTGCAGCCTATTTTGTTTTGTACTATCTAATGCTTCAATTCTATGCCTTTTAGAATCTTCCATGTAAAGGGTTTCAGGGCCTCTTCAAAACCTATTTTTGCCTTAATCCAAAACAATCAACACATCCCATGAGATGAAATCTGTGTGAGGCATTTTGTAAAACAGTTCTCATACTATCTACACATCCAAATTTTGCATAGTTTTCCTTTGAATCCTTTGTAACTGTATTATATTTACTACTTGTATTGGCATTAAAAAATTTAAAACATTTTCAATGTGACCTATTTTTCTCACACCCTACAATATTTGTATCTTATTGATGCATTAAGTCAAATTGTTTACATGCCTTTTTTGTGTGTCCATATTTTATATGATGTATACAAGGGAAACAACAATTACAACATCTAATGAAGTACCTCTATTTTGTGTGCTTTTATGGACATCCATAGACTATAACAATGCCTCCACTTTGTTTGACTAGAGAGGAAATTGGCACAGATTGTGGAGTTTTCTTGTGTGCCTACAAATTGTATTTGCTTGAAAATTTGAAGCCATTTCAATAATCTATTTTATGAATATCTTGCAATTGAACCATGGCATTTGTCGGTCCTTCTAATTCCACTTATGATTCAATGTTGGTCTAATAGCTTTCACAACTCAAGGATAGTTATCCATTCTAAGCAACCCTTCGTGGACTAGATGCTACATTTAACTTGTCAACCCAAGGGTCATAAAACATGATGGGAAAATACTATATGTGCATTATGAATTCAGCTTAGGTTGTTATCCTATGTTAATTGCAAAGATTGTAGTAAAGAAAAGTGCGAGAAAATAATTGTTAAAGATTACTATAACTAATAACAAAATATTATAGAAAGTTAAGTGCAATGAAAATAGAACATAATAATAAACTAATCACAACAAGAACATTTATAACTAACACTTACACTACCTAATGAAAATAATAAAAATTGATATAAGATATCTATAATGACTAAAATTCTACACAATTATTTGTATGAAATCTAACTATAAACTGAATTGGAAAGATCTAATTAAGATACATAAATGAAACTTTGAGTAGCATTACCTCAAGTGGTTCCCTTAGGTAAATCATTGTTTTAGAAGATCACATGATTAAATGACTAATTCAACAAATACATTGTTATTCATATGCAATAGGCATATATACCTTTTCTTACAAATTGATATCGAGAAAGGAGGCATTACAACATTCACGATATTGTTAACCTTTTCAGGTTGTAATAGGACTCTTATATAGCCTCCAATCCAATGAATCCACAACTAACTAATGATCGTTCCTCAAATATAGGAAGAGGTTTATTTAACAAGTAAAGAAAGCATAAAGTGTCTAAGAGTCCTAATTGGACTGAAACTCATAACCATGCCAAGATATAAATGTTCACTTCAAATAGCATAACACATTATTGAATAGAATTTTCTCAAGAAAATAGTCATGCCACTGAAGAAGTTCACACATGACATAAACTTTTTGATAGCTTGGACTACTCAAATTGCCTCTAATTAATTCAAAGTAGATTTGCCTTTGGGTGCAAGAATTTGCATAGCATCAGTTGCAGGAACAACTTCCTCCATTTCGAATAAAATGTTGCATAGCATGTTAGAGTGCACAACATCGTAAATCATAACAATTATCTAACCATATCACACAACACACACAATTATAAGAATATGTTTATATTTGTAGCATCCTAAATTGTAATCCCTTACAATTTTTTCCTTATTTGGGCACTCACCTTGGCGTTCGTGTGTCGAGGCCTAATTGGAGCTCTGATTTTGCTCACACCATGCAAATATCTCATAATTTTCAAACTGCGCATCTCCTGCCCCTCTTTTCTTGGTCCCTGATTGGTTAAGACTGGAGCACCCAACGCTCTGGTCCTCCCAATCAGGGCCCATTTTTGGGCCCCTTAACAATAATAGTATTTTGGGGAGGACCTAGATCCCATGTCAGCTCATGTTGGAAAATTAAATTGTTTCTCAATAAGCAAGAGTAAAAGGAGGTCTACCCCTCTCATTTTGATAACCACCTAAGAGATTCATGCAATCAATTCAAACAATCAAGTATTCAAATTCAAGTGAGCAAGAAATCACTCTTCTTTCAAGCATTAGAGTGGAAGTAAGGTCAAGATTCAAGCGTTGGAGTTGACATTCATGTTCTATGTTTATTAAGACTTCATGAAACCCTAATTCATTATGGAGACAAACAAAAATCAGTCAGAATGTACAACATTAGTGTTTCAAATATTATTCAACATTTCCCTCAAAAGGAGATATCTTTCATTACTGCAATTCAATTACATTTCATTTCTATTTTATGGTTAATTCCAAAACTAGGGTTTGACCTAAGGAAAACCCCTATTACCAACCTATTTCCCTTCTCTACTATCTGTAGGAACAAGTATGAAGCTACGATCTTAAGAATTGGATCTATTTACAGAGAGGAACAAGTTCCCCTTTGAATGATGAAAAGTGTGGAGGAGCAAAGCGATGGGCATTCTGGTCCTAACAAATCAAGAGCTCCTTCTGGGAAGAGATCCAAATATTCTTACATTTCTCAAATCCAGGTTCATGGCTCGATCCGACAACTATAGCTTACTGTTTACGGATTTTTACTTCAATTCCAGCACATTTACCCTAATTTTAGCATTTTCACAATTCAATTTAAACAAGGGTATCAATTCAAAACGCAATGAATCTAATAAGATTTCTCAGCCCTATCCTTGTTGATTTGAGGCAAGATCTATTCAGTTCACCCTTCTTTAATGTAATTGTCTCTAAGCCTGAAATTAGTGGTTTCCACTACATCTAGTGGTGGAAACCCTAAATTTCCACCATCTCAATATCATATTCATATCTTTTTTAATAAACATATCAAGGTGCTCATATGAAGTCTGAGTAGCATAAGAAGTCAAGTTATACTGAAGTCTACAACATATATGTCCTAAAAACTTAACTAAAGTCTGATGTGAAGCTATGAAAAGTATATTAAATATAAGCCTATTGTCCCCCTAACTTACTCTCTTGCTTGTCCCAAAGTAGACCGAAGTAATTGAATTTGTGTCAATGTCATTTCCCTAAAGTCGAAGTGAGTTGTTACACCCAGATGATGTGTAGTTGGGTTCTAGTAAAACTCGTTGCCCTTGCCAATTTGATGCCATCTAGTTTCCTCGACTTCATCATTATAGTTATCCACTCCCGTCCAATTTGGCAGCGACCATAAAAGTAATATCAGCCAAAAAAGAAGTGGCATCAATTTCAACTCGTGTTCTCTGGCTATCTCTACGTATTTTCTAGCTCTTCTAATAGCTACGTGATAATTGTATAGGGAATGTGGCTCCTTTATTTTGAGTTTATCTATGATTCCTTACCATTGTTGTGCTACAAACTCCAACACATCCATGCCCATTGCATGTGTCATTCTACCATATCTTGCATAAACTTCCCTTTTGGTTGTCAATATATGTTGTTGGACAACAAGTTTCCTAGTCAATAATATCTAGTCATTAAGGATAGTATCTGCATTGTTGGACTCTTATTTAAGTGATAAGGTGGTTGTCCTTTCAACCTCTTTATGGTTGGCCATCTATTCCCCCCTACTCTCTTAATATATTTGGACATCCCCAACAGATAAAAAGAGGATTATATTCTACATTATAGAACACGACAAGATTATGCAAATAAAAATTACATAATAAATTTTACAAATCTAGGGTAGATAATTGAAAATTTCTAAAGAATTCTCAAGGAATAAAAAGAAAGAAAGGTAGGTTCAAATACAGTTGCATAAATTGAAAATTTAATAATTGCTCCCTAAGAAAAAATGTGTAAACTCTTGCTAGAGGTTTGATGTTAAGGATTTGAGGGACCATGGTGTCAACCTTACCTCTCAATCTAGCAATCTCGACTTCCTTCTCCCGTATCTTCTCCTCAAACTTTTACTATAATTTCTTTTCTCATCCATCAATTTCTTTTCATGCAGCTATAGTTGCTTGACTTGCTTCCATGATTTCAGTGCAATAGCAGGCCAATATATCATGGATGAAATACGAAGAACTTGAATACCATCAATAGTTTCTATTACATATTCAATGACTCTTGCATATTCTTCATTCACAATTTGTTCAAATATTATTTCAGATTCTTTTGCAGCCATTTCTGCTAGCCTATCCAAGTTGATGTCCTCCTACATAGTCACTTCTTCTTCATCAACTGTATATATTTTTTCTTCCTATTCTTCTATATCCTCCTACTATTCTACCACATTTTGTATTCCAATTTCTTCAATTCTAACCTCTTGCTCCTCACCTTGCGGTTGTGTCATTTCTACTGAAACCTCAACACACTCCTCCAGCCAATCCTCCACGAGTTTGTCAAATGACTCAAGATTGGTTTCAGAAGAACTTTCCTCATCACCCATAATGATTGGTCTTCCACAGAACAAATATTTTCTTTAACCGTTGATTTCAAAAGTAATGTAAAAAATTGTATCATTTTTTGTTTCTCCCTTCTTAGCACCTCCTTTTTCTTTCAACCTATGGGATTTTATAGGTGCTTTGGCTGAAGTATTCTACCTTTTTCCTTTCTTTTCTAGCCTTCATGGCAACAAACAGTTCTTGCTTGATAAGTCTAAAAATAATAGATGGTGACTTCTCTAAAACCATAGTGGTGGCAGTGAATTTTATTTTTGCATTGTTGCTTGTTGTTTTACACCAAAGAAATGGGGTTTGTTCTTTAATACCTCAAATGCAGGGGTAGACTCTGGTCTTTTCTTCTCCTTAGCAACAATATGTTGTTCCTCTTCTTCCTTCTATTTGGCTGAAGAACCCTACGTGAAATAGGTCCCTTAAACATGGTTATTCATTTTCCTAACTTGTAGATGGTGAAAATACATTTTTATTATGCCCATAATATTTTCACATGAAGTGGTGTAACATGTTAACACCTTATGTAATATGTTAATCCTCTAGCAAGATAATAAATGCAAACTAACATTTCATATCTTACAGATGACAAATCATAGAGCTAGATTTTTTTTAAGTAAATAAAACTTAAACTTTTCTATAAGCATGTAATCTCAACTCTTAACCAATAATGAATACACACGCATATAATCATATTAAAGATCTACTATAACTTTGTACAACATTTAAATAAAGTACATGAGAATTTTAGGGTCTATTGTATTTGGATTCCATCCTAAATATTTTAAAACAATAGTAAACTAATCAGAGGGAAAGTATCATCGAGGCGCTATACCTCCAAGCACAGACCTAGCGGTCCCCTGCACATCTTCCAATTGGAATCGGTCCTACCCTTCACGAGGGTGTAACAGATGCTAGGTCTAATACCATTTGAGCCTGGTGTTTTAACCCTACGGGACTCTAGTCGGTCACACACTATGTGTACCTCTCAAATGACTTTATTACCACCTTCCAAGCCTTAATAGAATTTTTTTTTGCACACTTTAGATGTAACATTGAAATCAAAGTAACCATGAGAGACTTATGCAACACTAAATAAATAAATGGAGATACCTTTGCTGATTTTTTGCAATGATGGAGACATCATGTGTAAAAATTTCCATGGCCTATTCATGAGGAACACCAAGTAGAGATATTCATTTAAAACTTAAACTTGAAAATATCATTTTGAATTCAAATACAATGACTCGAAGACTTTGAAGAATTCACCGAAAAAGGAGTAGCTATGGAAAGAGAACTCCTTGACAAAGGTTTAATAAGACATTATCAAATGAGACCCTTGGTTCCTCATCCAAAGATAAACCTTATTTTTGGGCTAAAAACAAAAAAAATCATCAATGATGGTGTGGTTGATGTTAAACATGTCCAAACCATACAATCTAACTCACCCAAAAACTAACCACGTAATCTCACCGCACAAATAATCAACCCAAAAACAACACTACCATCACCATTCCATGCTGACCTCATCACCAAAATAATGCTAAGTCCAAGTGTGAGTACACACCTCTCGCTCAACCCATTGATATTGTTTTCAAACAAATTTTACAAGAAAACATGGTTCAATACCCAAGACCATATGATGAGAACTAACCAAAACCTGCATGGTATAATGAAAATGAATATTGTGAATATGATCGCATTAAAGGTCACAATACTATAAAATGCATGAAACTTAAGAATCACATTCAATACCTTATTGATAAACATGAAATTAAAGTTGAAGGATCTAAATCAAACACATCCAATGAAAAACCTAAGTTTTATAAAGATCCTCTCCCCAAACATGGTAAAGAAAAAGTTTCATCATCTCATTCCATACCACATGACTACACCAATACCCTCTCATCCTTTGATTCCCTTGTCAGTCCAATTAAAAAAGCTGACAACCAAGTCACCACCATCACTATATAAAGTGTGCAATATCACTACCTGAAGAGGTTAAATAAATATCCAAGGATCTCTCTCTTCTTCATCCATTCCATCCACATCATGATATAAATTGTTTGGTCATTTGGGTAATACTCTTGAACATATATCTATTACTGAGTTACTCAAAACATCCCTTGTCCATAAAGAGAGACTTGAAAAGAGTTTACTCGAATCCTATATCCCAGACAATATTAACACTTCTTGATTTCAAGACTTGATAGGAAACCTTGTTACCCAACACCACCTTGTCTTCACCAACAAAGATATACCAACCCTTGATCCACCCCATAATAAATTTTTACACAATGAAGCCAATGGTTTGAGTGCTCTCTTCATTCCTTCCATTGTCACCCTCCCTTATATTAAAGGTATTTCCCATAAAAAATTTAAAATCCTCCTTAAAAAGGGCATTCTTTGTACTTTCAAGCCTATCTACACCTTGGGTAAATGCATCCCTCTTATCAAGGATCCTAAGGATATCCTCCTTCATTCTAGTGTCTACAAAATTGTTTGTTCTTATGGCACCCCTTACATAGGAAAAATCATCCGCTCCTTCAAAACCAAGATCAAAGAACACTGTACTGACATCAAACATGAATGTGTGCTCAAATCTGCCTTGGTTGACCACTCCACCTCAACTAAACACCATATATGTTTAGAGAACACTCAAATTATTTCCAAAGAAGATAATTTCTTCAAAAGGAAGCTTAAAGAGGCTATTGAGATCTATAACCACCCACCAAACCTTAATCGTGATGTTGGGTGGTCCTTAAGGTCTTCCTGGCATCCCCTTTTATCTAGCCTTAGAACCCCTCACCCTCCCCCTTCTTACCTTCTCCTATGGCCCTTAGCTTCCTCTTATCTAAGCTCCCACCTTCGCTTCCCCTATCTCCCCTCCCTTTTCTTCCTTCCCCCTTCTCTCCTCTCTCCTTTTTCTTCCTATTGCTCTCTCCCTCTCTCTCATTTTTGTGTCCATTTTGCCTTTTTGTTTCCATTCTTTTTATTTTTTGTCTCTTTTTATTTGTTTCTTTTATTTTATTTTTTCATTTTTCTTTTTACTTTCAAACATCGATGCCATATGTGGGGATGGGTAGGGGGCTAAAGGGGCCCCAATGAATAATTATTTTGTCCTTTTTATATTTGTAGGGTTTCTTGTGTGTGTGTGTGTGTGTGCGCGCATGCACGCACATATATATATACACACACACATGTATATGTATGTATGTATGTATTGATAACTCAATGATGAACAAATAGTACCAAACTGGTACTGGGGGGGGTGAATCAGTACAGACAAAATGCAGACCTAAACCGGTTCAGTAGCAATTACTCCAAATGACTGGCAAACAGTGACACCGGTTTGAAACAAAGTGCAACCAGTAAACTCAGAACAACTAAAACAATCATAAACCGGTTACTCACTGAGTTTTCCACTCAACTCAAAACTACACTACCATTTCACCCTTATGCATGAATAGGTAATCTATCATCATATCTTCACAATAGCTAGTTCAACATGTTTTATTGACAGGCATAAAACACAGAATCATCATATGCTCAACAAGTAATAACAAAGCATCACAAGATAAAAGCATCACACATGACACACATATTTTTCACGTGGAAACCCAATTGGGCAAAACCATGGTGGGGATGAATACCCACAAGCTTGTTGTTGAACTCTTTGGAAGTCCGCTCTGTTAGAAGCCTTGTCTGGTTAAAGACATTACAAAAGGTTTTGCTAGGAATCGATCCTGTTAGAGATCACCCGCTTAAGGGTTAAACCCTGTTAAGGGTACCTTGTTAGAGGATTTCAAGAACTCAATAGCTAAAGGATTTCCAGAGCTCTCTAGCTTTCCAGATCTCAATAACTTTGAGTTACCCTATTAAGGGATTTACAGCAAGCCGGTTAAGGCTACCCTGTTAGGGGATTTTCCAACTATTGAGGTGGTTAGAGATCAACATGTATTACAATGATCTGGTAATAGCACTCAATGCCAATGCAGATCCGCTTAAGCTCCTCTTCACCTTCTGCACTTACACTCTACAGGTATCACTTCTCTCCTCTGGTCTGGCAAGGATCTCATATCCCTTCTCTTGGATACTCACACATAGCTTTTGCCAACAACCTCTAAAAGAATCACAACATCGACCTTATAGGACAACAGACAGGTCGATAGCATAAACCTTAAACCCTAGACCTGTTAGGTTAAGGAATTCAAACAGTTCAATCCTGACCGTTGATCATACTATATTAAATGCAGTAGATCTTGAATAAATCTCAAGACATCCATCATTCATTATCCACCGATTTCATGGTGGTTGATAATCCATCACGTGTTTTCATCGTTTACAAACTTCGCACATTCCCGAGGTAGATAGGGATAGTCTTCTTCATGCAAGATCCTTCATGCGCACAAGGCTGACGTGGCAACACGATCTGTTCTTTGTTATACTGCTTACTCATCACACAAAGATCATCGGTTGAGCCATACAAGCTTGAAGCACTTCAACCGGAAACCCTGAAGTTGAGACTACCAATCGGTAGTCATACAACGCTTCCATGTGTTGGTTCCCATAGCCATATGTCGGTTCACCTTGAACAAGCACACCGCATCACTTTGGCACAAATGCCGGTTCACAGTGTTATATCGGTTCTCACATATGCCAGTTCATACCTCTTCAACATATTGACATAAATGACAACATACAATGTCATTATGTCCACATACCAGTTCACATAATGCCAACAATCTCCCCCTTTGGCATTGATGACAATATACAAAGATATCTCTTCGCTTCACCAAAGATATCTCTCTGCTTCACATCTTCTCCTCCTTTGACAACAATGCCAAAGTGGAGGCACAAGCTTCTCGATTCCATTATGTTGCTCCCCCTGAGGAGTAGCATCCGTCAACACATCAATCCTGAAGAAAGATTTGACTATGCAATACATGACTGATGTGGAACATATAACTTTAGTTCACCTCTTGAAGGGGCAGTACCCCTAATTCACCTCTTAAGTGTGTAAATGTAGTCTTTGGAAGAGGCTTGGTGAATATGTCTGCTAATTGCTCCTTACTAGACACATTCTCTAGTGAAATCTCTTTGTTCTGAACCTTTTCCCTTAAGAAATGATACTTAAGCTCAAAGTGCTTGGTTCTAGAATGTAAAACTGTATTCTTGGAGATATTAATTGCACTAGTATTATCACAAAATATACTTACCGGTTCTGATACAGGAACTTTGAAGCCTTTCAATACATGCTTCATCCAAATTGTCTGAGTGCAGTTCATGAAAGCTGCAACATACTCTGCTTCCACTGTAGACTGAGAGATACAACTATGCTTTTTACTCATCCATGAGACCAGTCTACCACCAAGGAAGAATGCACAACTGGTTGTGCTCTTCCGGTCATCTACATTACCAACCCAATCAACATCTAGAACACTTTCAAGTTGAAGTCCTTGCTATATGGATACCACAATCTATAGTCAACAGTTCCCTTCAGATACCTAAGAATCCGCTTGACTGCAACCAAGTGGGATTCTCTTGGACTTTTCTGGAACCTTGCAGTAATGCCAACTGCATGTGCAATATCCAGTTTGCTATGCACTACATAATGCAACTTACCAATCATTGATCAGTATTCCTTCTCATCAACCAATGCAGGGTCATCCTCTTTGGATAGTTTACAATCGGTCACCATCGGTGTACCAACTGGTTTGCTATCTTCCATGCCAAAGGTCTTCAACACCTCTTTGACATATTTGGACTGAGTGATAAAGATTCCATCCTTCATCTGTTGGATCTGTAGTCCAATGAAGAACTTAATCTCCCCTATGAGTGACATCTCAAACTCTTCCTTCATCTCATCAGCAAACTCATGACTCATCTTGTCATCACCACCAAAGATAATGTCATCAACAAATACCTCACAGATCAGGATCTGATCTCCTTCAGACTTCAAGTAGATATTGCTATCTTCACTTGTTCTCTCAAATCCAATCTTCACAAGATGGGAATGTAGGCGCTCATACCATGCCCTAGGTGCTTGCTTTAGACCATATAAGGCTTTATGTAGCCTACATACCATGTCATTGTCTTCAGATAGGGAAAACCCATATGGTTTCTCAATATACACCTCCTCTTCAAGTACACCATTTAGGAATGCAAATTTAACATCCATTTGATATACTTTGAAGCCTTTAAAAGCTGCACATGCAAGAAGCATACGAACTCCTTCCAATCTGGCTATAGGAGCAAAGGTTTCTCCATAGTCTTCTCCTTCTTCTTGAGCATATCCTTTGCACACCAATCTGGCTTTGTTCCTAATCATTGTGCCATCCTCATTTAGCTTGTTTCTAAACACCCATTTGGTGCCAATGACATTTTTATGCTCTGGTCTGGGTACTAAGGACCATATACCATTTTTCTCTATCTGGTCAAGTTCCTCTTCATTGCCTTGATCCAGTCTTCATCTTTATGAGCCTCTTTGAATGATTTAGGCTCAAATTCAGAGATCATACATGAGTTTTCTCTGATCTTTCTTCTTGTAAGGATTCCTGCATCCTTATCTCCTATGATCTGCTTAGGATCATGATTCAGCTTGACATACTGAGGAATGGTCTTGATTGTTTCTTCTTTCTTTTCCTCTTCATCCTCATCTTCATCAGTATCAGCATTCACTAGTTCAGGAACATTGTTACTGGTACTTGGTTGACTGACAATCGGTTCCCAGAAGGTTGCAACCGGTTCATTTATAGCTTGCTCACAGCCGGTTTCCTTAGTTTTCTCAAAGGATTCATCAACTCTTACATTGATACTTTCCATAATTCTCTGAGTCCTATTGTTGTAACACTTGAGAGCTTTACTCTTGGTGGAATATCCTAGGAATATTTCCTCATCGCATTTAGCTTCAAACTTGCCCTGATGTTCACTCCTCTTGATGTAACATTTGCTACCAAATACCCTAAAGTAGCTAACCACAAGTGTCTTACCGATCCAATACTCATAAGGAGTCTTGTCCTTACCTTTCTTGATGAGTACTCGGTTCATTGTGTAGATTGCAGTGCTCACCGCTTCTCTCCAAAAGGTGTGAGCTACCTTTCCTTGAATCAACATGGTTCTAGTTGCTTCAACCACAGTCCGGTTATTCCTCTCTGCTAGGCCATTCAGCTGTGGAGTCCGCGGGGCAGACAGTTGTCTCTTGATGCCAAATTCTTCACAATACTTGTTGAATTCACCGGAAGTGAATTCCCCTCCTTGATCAGTTCTCAGACACTTGATCCTTTTACCGCTTTCCTTCTCCACTAATGTTCTGAAAGCTTTAAACTTTGCAAAGGCTTCAGACTTGTCTTTCAAGAATGTGACCCACATCATTCTTAAGCAGTCATTAGTGAGAATCATGAAGTACCTATCACCTTGCACACTCCTAGTTTTCATAGGAGCACACAAATCAGTATGCACAAGATCAAGCAAGTTGTCAGCAGTGAAAGATTTACCTTTAAAGGTTGAGGAAGACATTTTCCCCAATTGACATTCTCTACACAAGGTATTATCTAGTTTGCTTAGCACCGACAATCCTCTAACTGCCTTGATCTTACTGGCCTTTACAATGTTATCAAAGTTTACATGGCAGAGTCTCCTATGCCATATCCATCTATCATCGAATTTGGCCATAAGACATGTGCTTATATTTGCATTCAGCTGAAATAGGTTACCTTTGGTCTGCATGTCGGTGGCCACCAATTCACCATCTTTTCCCTTGATTCTATAATCTCCATTCTTGAATTCTAGAGTGAGGCCACTGTCATTCAGCTGGGCAACACTCAGAAGGTTATGTCTGAGACCATCAACCCAGTACACATTGTCAACACTACTCTTTCCATTCAGAGAGATGGACCCTCTTCCTTTGACCATGCATGGTGCATCATTGCCAAAGTGAACCACACCACCATCATACTCCTCCAAGGATAGAAACTTGCTCCGGTCACCAGTCATATGGTGAGAACAACCACTGTCAATGATCCACTCATTGGAATTATCAAACCGGGAGACAAGAGCCTTCTTGTCTGACACATCTTCTTTGACAGCAACAAACACAATATCTTCATTTTCTTCATCCTTTGATTCTTCATCAGTGACACCTTCATCAACTGCCACAAAATAGTTTCTTCAGTTTCCTCCTTTGAATTTCCTGAACCTTTCTGGTTTGTCCTTGATATCGCTATTAGGACAGTTTATAGCAATATGTCCTATCCGATTACAAGAAAAGCATTTCAAAGGTAGCTTACCATTGTATTTACCGGTTCCTTTAGGAAGCTTCCTGGCAAGTAGACCTTCAAATTCCATTAGAAACTCCTCATCATCCATTACTCTGCTCTGTCTTGGTTCACCACTAGTGCTTGCTTCTTTTCCTTTCCTGGATGGTACAATAGAAGCTCTGAAAGTTGATTCAGTCTTTTGAACACTGCCATCAAAACTATTTAGCTCATAGGCTGTCAACTTTGCTATGATGAAGTCCAAGGATACCTTAGTCTTTTCTATTGATCTCAACTCCTGAATAGAAGCAACCCTTATTGCATAGACCGACAATAGGGATCTCAGGACTTTGCTTACCACAGTGGAGTCTTCTATTTTACCACCTGCACTCTTAATTTCTCCAACAACTATTTTGATTCTTATTCCATACTGTTGAATGGTCTCACCTTCAACTATCTGCATATCTTCAAACTTCCCTCTCAGGCTTTCTTCCTTAGCCTGTTTTACATGTTCATCACCACCATAGATATTTTCAAGAGCATCCCATACCTCTTTTGGATTTACCTTGTCCTGAACATCAATAAACTCAATGTCAGATAGACTACTAATAAGGGCTTCCATGACTTGCCCATTTTCTTGTATCTCTCTCTTTTGGTCATCAGTGAGAGTATCGATAGGGACCACATAGACATTCTCAACATAACTCTAGTGTTGAGCACCCATGCTTTTGACGAATATCTTCATCCTATCTTTCCACATACCCAAATTTTCCCTGTTAAACTTTGGACCTTCCCTCTTCATCATTTGTCTGGGATCTTCACCTCAAGCTGTTAGGCTTATAACATAGAGGACCTGGAGGATGCTCTGATACCAATTGATAACTCAATGATGAGTGAATAGTACCAAACTAGTACTGAGAGGTGGGGGGGTGAATCAATATAGACAAAATGCAGACCTAAACTGGTTCAGCAACAATTACTCCAAATGACTGGCAAATAGTGACACCGGTTTGAAACAGAGTGCAGCCGGTAAAACTCAGAACAACTAAAACAATCATAAACCGGTTACTCACTGAGTTTTCCACTCAACTCAAAACTACACTACCATTTCACCCTTATGCATGAACAGGTAATCTATTATCATATCTTCACAATAGCTAGTTCAACATGTTTTATTGACAGGCATAAAACACAGAACCATCATATGCTTAACAGGCAATAACAAAGCATCACAAGATAAAAGCATAACACATGACACACATATTTTTCACGTGGAAACCCAACTGGTAAAAACCACGGTGGGGATGAATACCCACAAGCTTGTTGTTGAACTCTTTGGAAGTCCACTTTGTTAGAAGCCTTGTCCGGTTAAAGACATTACAAAAGGTTCTGCTAGGAACTGTTCCTGTTAGAGATCACCCGGTTAAGGGATGGCTACAATACCCGATTAAGGGTTAAACCCTGTTAAGGGTACCTTGTTAGAGGATTTCAAGAACTCAATAGCTAAAGGATTTCCAGAGCTCTGTAGCTTTCCAGATCTCAATAACTTTGAGTTACCCTGTTACGGGATTTACAGCAAGCCGGTTAAGGCTACCCTGTTAGGGGATTTTCCAACTGTTGAGGTGGTTAGAGATCAACAGATATTACAATGATCTGGTAACAACATTCAATGCCAATGCAGATCCGCTTAATCTCCTCTTCACCTTCTGCACTTACACTCTGCAGGTATCACTTCTCTCCTCTAGTCTGGCAAGGATCTCGTATCCCTTCTCTTGGATAATCACACATAGCTTTTGCCAACAACCTCTAAAAGAATCACAACATCAACCTTATAGGACAACAGACAGGTCGGTAGCATAAACCCTAAACCCTAGACCTATTAGGTTAAGGAATTCAAACAGTTCAATCCTAACCGTTGATCATACTGTATTAAATGTAGCAGTTCTTGAATAAATCTCAAGACATTCTCCATCGTTCGTTATCCATCGATTTCATGGTGGTTGATAATCCATCACGCGTTTTCACCATTTACAAACTTTGCACATTCCCGAGGTAGATAGGGATAGTCTTCTTCATGCAAGATCCTTCACGTGCACAAGGCTGACGTGGCAACACGATCTATTCTTTGTTATACTGCTTACTCATCACACAAAGATCATCGGTTGAGCCATACAGGCTTGAAGCACTTCAACCGAAAACCCTAAAGTTGAGACTACCAACCAATAGTCATACAACGCTTCCATGTGTCGGTTCACCTTGAACAAGCACACCGCATCACTTGGCACAAATGTCGGTTCACAGTGTTATACCAGCTCTCACATATGCCAGTTCATACCTCTTCAACATATTGACATCAATGATAACATACAATGTCATTATGTCCACATACCGGTTCACATAATGCCAACATTTATACATACATATATACAAATACATATATGTGTGTGTGCGCGCGCGCGCGTGTGTGTGTGTGTACATATATACATACATATATACAAATACACACACATATATATACATATACACATATATATACATATATACATACATATGTATGTATGTATGTATGTGTGTGTGTGTATGTATGTATATATATACATATATACATACTGTAGCGTCCTAAAATTGCGACACTTGCAATTTCGACTGCATTTTGGTCTTCACGATGGCGATGCAACACAGAACCTGAATGGAGACCCCGAAACTTATTTATGACATCAAAAACTGCATTTTTCAGCACCCTGGCCTGATCCCTCCTTGCACCCTGCTGTCCCGGGAGGTGGGACCATGGCGCCCAACGCCCTGGTCCCTGGCCCTATTTTGGGCCCAGTCTCTTTTGGGCATCGGGTCTTTAAGTTTGCAAATTGGGAAATAATGTTTCCTGGTCGGCCTAAGGTCGGAAAAATCAGTCTATCAGCCTTAATTGACAAGTATATAAACTACATTTCCTCTCCCATTTGAGGAGGTCGAAAAAAAGGAAACAAGAAAGAGCAAGACGCGGAAACGATATTCAAACATTCAAACATTCAAGCATTCAAGCATTCTTTCAAGCAATTGAGCATTCTAAGTCTCCATTCAAGGCTAAGTGTTGCATTCAAGACAAGGATTCAACCATTCAAGAGGAGATCACATACAACATACAACATACTACATACATTACACCTTCGCATGTAAGAATACAAACATTCTTACAACAAGGTATCAGTACTTGTTTACATTACAAACATTTACATTTACAGCATTCTCATTTCTTGGTTAATTCCAAAACTGGGGTTTGACCTAAAGGCAAACCCCTCATCCCTAACCCCCCAATCGTCCTCTCTTTTCTGTGTGTAGGTTGCATGTACGCGGCTGTAATTGAAGATCTGGAATCCTTGTGTAGAGACGAACAGATCCACCTTCGTTTCGCGGATTTTTCGGAGGACCGTGTGCACGCCGGGCGCCATCGTCCTGTCAACTTTCGCTCAAATTTGCAGGATAGCACCGTCTCGACATTTTACTGCTAATTCCAGGTCCGCAGCTTCATCCCATATCCCTATCTCTGTTTATAAGCGAATCTTTCCTACTTTACATGCATTCCTAGTTCAATCTTTCTATCTACATTCTTTACAAAAGAGGGTATCCTTGATGTCTTAACCCTTGAAACTCATATAGTATCCAATCTTGCATTGTGTGGGATTGGATCTTGTGGGTTTCAACCCCTCTTTTGAATGTAAAGTCTCCCCTAAGTGAAAACCATCAACCCTAGTGACTCTCCCTTCTCTCTCCTTGGAGTTGGGGAGGGGAGAACAACTAGGGTTCGATTTTTCCGCTTTACATTTTGGTGAAATCGACGTGAACATCCTCATTCTGATTATTCATGGTTAGATCTGAAAATTTTGTTTCCTTAATTACATTTCCATGTTTGATCTTTTGCAAATTTTAGAGGCTAAGTGCATAAAAACCCTAAAATTTTCTTTTTAGTAATTAAACTTGTGGAATGTTTAATTGTTAATGCTTGTTTCAGATCTACCCTTCTATTACAAATTGTCAATTCATATTTGTGCTTTAATTCTGAAAATTAAGTGGTTAAATGTCAAAACCCTAATTTTTAAAACCTTCTTGATTCAACCTTTGACTGATAATTTCACTAATCAAAACACTTCCAAATCGGCTGTAACTTTGGATTCCGCAATAAAATCAATAATATCTTTCATCCCTGAAAATTTGGAAAAAAGTTGCGAGGACCGTGTGCACCTCGAGTGCCATGGTCCTTGAGATTTTTTCCAAAATTTCGGGAGCTAGATCTTACTGTATTTTTTTGCTAAAATCCAAAATTTTGGCTGATTTTATCAATTTTAACACTTTCAAAATTAAAGTCAAAGTTGGTCTAGCGATTGCTTGGATTGAGGCTTCTAATCATTCAAAAATTGTTGAAATTGAAATTCATATCAAAATTGTGTTTCTTACAGTCCTAAATCTGAAAAGCGTGTTAGCATTCATTCGAAATTTCAGTGTTTTATTCAAATTTTTGCAGTTTGTGACTTTTGAAATTAAGTGTTTAATTGCAACAACCTTAATTTCCACTTTCAAATTCAAATTTTGCATGAAATCGGGTCAACTTTTAAATTTCAAAACTTGCGTTGCTTTCAGCATTCCCTCTAAAATCATAAAATTCAAAATTTCAGTTTCCCTCTCTTTTTCAAAATTCAAATTTTGCATTTTTTCAACAATCTTGGTAGGGTTCAATTTTGAGATTGCAACTTTAATTTGGCCTGTCTACAGATCGTAAAATCACTCAATTTTTTCAGATTAGCTTTAAAATCATCATAACTTTCATCCCTGAAAATTTCAAAAAAAGTTGCGAGGATCGTGTGCACTCCGTTCGCCACGGTCCCGGACATTTTTTTTGAAATTTTGGGAGATTGTCCTGATTGCATTTAATAGCTTAAATCTAGGAGATTGGCTGATTTTATTGAAATTTGCTACCTCTAAAATTCAAAATCTTCTCTCTTTCTTTAGTGCATGAGTTTTACAACAATAAGTCCTACTTACACTATTCCCGTTAGATGAAGCCTTGGAATTAAGTCTTTCCAAGGTGTAATTACCGAGGAGATGGAACCTAATTTGAATGGCCTTTTTAACGAGGACATGGGTAATTCCTCTAATCCTCTTAATGATGAAGAAGCTCTCCATGAGGTTTCTGTAGAACAACTTTCAAAATTGGATAACCAATTTGATGATTTTCGACAATGGATGTCTCAGGAATACCCCGATAGCGAAGCTCTTTCATTAATTGAGGGTCTAAAACGTATGGTTCAAAGTGATAAGAATGGAATTGATATTTTGCGTGGTATTGCACACATTGTGGATTCAAATGTGATGCCTATGAAAAGTTGTGCTGAAACCTTAGGTTACACACAACCTCCTACTCAAGTTAATCATTCTATTCCTTTGACAACTCCTATTGCTAGTATACCTACTTTTACATCAAACATAATGACTACTTCAATACAAGACATTCCACCTATGATCACCAGTCATGGGGGCAATCCCTCTTCTTCAATCAACCCTCTTCCTCCATTCAATCCGACTTATTCATTCATTCCTTCAATGAGTGTCCCTATTATATCTCCACAAATGAACATGACGCAAGGGGGCAATTCATTTAACCCTTCCATTCCTCCTTGTAGTGTTCCTCCTTTCCAATCATCTCCTATGACTAACTATCATAGTGTCCCACCACCTTACTCTCTACCTTCTTTCAATAACATAACACCTCCATCACAATCTAACACGTCTAATATGAACTCTTCGACTGAAGCGACCATTAACAATCTTGCACAAACTGTCTCTTCTTTATAGCAACAAATTGCCTCTATGAATCAATCTAAGTTTAGTGTGCCCACATTTGATGTTGCGAGCCCACTTTCTCTTGACATTGTTCGAGCTATCCCCCCTAAACATGTTGAAATTCCACATTTGGAGCTTTATAATGGTAAGGGTGATCCTCTAACACATGTTAAGACCTTTCAAACAATATGTACTGATTTTGCTTATGACCAAAGGTTGCTTGCAAAACTATTTACTAGAACATTAAGAGATAAAGCCCTACAATGGTATTGCTCGTTGCCTTCTTATTCTATTACTTCTTTCGAACAACTTGCAAATGCTTTTATTCAACAATTTCAAAACAATATAAGTCCTAAAGTTACTTTGATTGATTTAATGCATTGTAAACAAGGTGTTAAAGAAAAAGTGACTGATTTCATTGGTAGATATAAGCATTTGTATGCTCAAATTTCTTTTCCAGTACCTGACAATGATATTCAAAGAATCTTTATTTCTAATTTACAAAAAGATATTAGAGAAAAACTTCTGTTTTCTGAGTTTACTTCTTTCCAACAGTTGTGCGCAACTCTTCACAATTATCAACTGACTGTGAGTCAAATGGAACGAGCAAATCCTATGGCTCCGAGTGATAAGGGTGATAGTAGTCAACAACCATTTGGGAAGTTTAAACCGAACAGAGAGTCCATTAAATTCAATGAAAACATCATCAACAACAATGTGAATGCGGCATCAGGTGTGCCTCCTATTTCTAAGTTTTTCAAGAAAGAAAGAAAGTTAATTCCTTTGAATGAATCATTGCATAGTATTATGAATAAGTTATTGGAACAAAATGTGCTTACTCTCCCTCCTATAAAGCAAATAGACCCTGCAAAGATTAACTCACCCTATTTTGATAACAAATCTTTTTGTCAATTTCATCGTCATCCTAGGCATGATACTGAAAAATGTTTTGCTTTAAAGGGTAAAATTCAAGATTTGATTGATAATAATACTATCTCTGTTTCTGGTGTGAATGATAAAGGCAACACATCTGTAGCTCCTCCTAACCAAAATCTTTAGATTTTTACTAATCCATTGCCTTCTCATACCTCTAATGTGGTTGAGACTAACGATTCCTCTTTCTCACCTGATAGTCTTGTGTCTATGACTCCGGATGTGATTAACTTTGTGGAACAGCAGAAAATCCCTAAAGAACCTTCCATCACATTTGATTCCAGTGAAACTATCAGGGCACCTGATGGTCCTTTATATATAGTTGCAAAAGTCAAGAATACACCTTGCCGTGGAGTGCTTATTGATCCTTCTTGCATGGTTAATGTCATTACTGAAGAATTTCTTTTTACTTTGCAATTGAATCAAGTGATCTATGATGAAACAAATGTGGTTGTGAAACTATTTTATGCATTTTCTTCTCCTACAATTGGTTCTATTACATTACCTATTGAGGTCCATAACAAATCCCTTGATGTGGACTTTGCTATTATTCCATCATCCGAACAATTTCGTGTGAAGCTAGGTTATCCTTGGCCATCTTCCATGAAAGCTATTGCTTCTCCTATTCACAAGTGTTTGAAATTTTCCCATAATGGTGAAGTTGTTACTGTCAATCATAGCCTCTTTAAACCAACTGAAAGAACTTCTAGCGTTCCTATTGATTACTTTTGGCCTAAACAATTCCAATCTCTTCCTCCGCGAAGTGATCATCTTTTTAAATCTTATCAAAAGTGGAAAAAAGACATGATCCTATCTCTAAGTGAACCTAGAACACCCAAACTTGACATTCCTATCGTTCTTGAGAAGGAAGTTCTTCTTTTGAAAGATAAAACTAATGTCTTTCCTCAAGAAGATTCCCAACCCATCCCTATGGATGTGACTATGCCTATATCTAATAAACTTCCTAAAAGTAGACCTATACCTCCTCGTCATGATGGACTTGGTCTCCTTCCTAAACCAAATATTCCTCCCTTATATGGAGCAGTTCCTCCTCCTTCCTCTTATGGAGAGAAGAGACCTTCCTCTTCTCCTATTATTCAACCTAAGAGACCACAACCTAAACACCCAAGTGAAAAGGATGAGAACATTCCTCCTCCTCAATCTTCTCAACTTCCTACTAAGACTAGACGAAATCGTTCTGCACGTGAACGCTGACGAAAGCGTCGTCTTAGAGCTCAGGCAGCTGCTTCTCAAACTTTGCAATCCCCAAAAACACCTTCAGCTAGTATTATTCCATTTTCTCCTCAGCCGAAGATTGAGCCGAAATCTCCTAAACATAAGATGCATGATGGTCTTGATCCTGTGCGAGTTAAAGATCCTATTTTTATAAATCTTGATGATGATATAGATGAAAATGTTATTCATGATGAAAATGTTACTCCTCTTCATTCTGATAGTGAATATGAATATGTTGATGTTGATAACCATTTATCTAACGAATTTTCTAAAGCACTTATCCTAGCTTCTAGACAAGAACAACGTGGCTTGGAACACGAACATAGCCCTTGTTTGGATCTTGTGATAGCTCCATCCGCTGTGTTGGATGTTCCTCCTCTAGCATGTTTCCTACCTTCCTGAAATATTGATCAGCAAGATCGGGGGGTAGATGACATGCTAGACTAGTTTCATTAGCATAGCAGACTCTCTCCTCCTCTCTTGATCTCTTTTGTTACTTCTTCTATGTGTTATTCTCATTCTTCTATTTGTTGTCCTTAGTTTTGTCTACTTGAGGACGATGCAAAGCATTGAGATCCCTTTTGGTCTCTCTCATGTTGACTCAAAAGACACATGTGTTCCCTTCTTCTAGGTGACCTTCCTTGATTCGGGAATGAAGAACAATTATGCATACATACATATGATATACATGAATTATCATACAGCATATTGACCCCGAGGAAAGCGAAGTCACCTCGTGCTTTGTGTTTTGTGTCTATTATCCTTGGGCTTATCTCACACTTGGGGGCTAAATCCTTGTGATAACGTGCTCCTTTCTCATTTCTTATATGTATCACTACCTTAAAGCAATCACCCCCAGTGAGGCATGTGCGATCGCTTTAACGTAGGGGGGCATACATCCCGTTCATATCTTTTCAAGATACTTGAAAATTTCTTGACAAATTTAGCTTTGCCTTGAAAATTTTTGATATCTTTCTTGCACAACTCATAGTGAGGGAACCTTACTACTGACAGTCATGGTTCTCCCTCATGATCTTCCCTTTTACTTTATCAATCAAAGTCGTAAGATCCTTAGTCCACTGGGGGCTTGGTGTATCTTGCCTCCTTGACGTGGTGAAAGTCTTTCAATGTTGTTTCCTTGTACTTTACCGGAAGTATGAGCGTACGCTTATACTCCCGCTAAAGTGGGGGCTAAATGTAGCGTCCTAAAATTGCGACACTTGCAATTTCGACTGCATTTTGGTCTTCACGATGGTGATGCAACACGGAACTTGAACGGAGACCCCGAAACTTGTTTATGACATCAAAAACTGCATTTTTCAGCACCCTGGCTTGATCCCTCCTTGCACCCTGCTGTCTCGGGAGGTGGGACCATGGCACCCAGTGCCCTGGTCCTTCAGGACAAGGGCGCCCAGCGCCCTTGTCCCCCAGGACCATGGTGCCCAGCGCCCTGGTCCCTGGCCCTATTTTGGGCCCAGTCTCTTTTGGGCATCGGGTCTTTAAGTTTGCAAATTGGGAAATAATGTTTCCTGGTCGGCCTAAGGTCGGAAAAATCAGTCTATCAGCCTTAATTGACAAGCATATAAACTACATTTCCTCTCCCATTTGAGGAGGTCGAAAAAAAGGAAACAAGAAAGAACAAGACGCGGAAACGATATTCAAACATTCAAACATTCAAGCATTCAAGCATTCTTTCAAGCAATTGAGCATTCTAAGTCTCCATTCAAGGCTAAGTGTTGCATTCAAGACAAGGATTCAACCATTGAAGAGGAGATCACATACAACATACAACATACTACATACATTACACCTTCGCATGTAAGAATACAAACATTCTTACAACAAGGTATCAGTACTTGTTTACATTACAAACATTTACATTTACATCATTCTCATTTCTTGGTTAATTCCAAAACCGGGGTTTGACCTAAAGGCAAACCCCTCATCCCTAACCCCCCAATCGTCCTCTCTTTTCTGTGTGTAGGTTGCAGGTACGCGGCTGTAATTGAAGATCTGGAATCCTTGTGCAGAGACGAACAGATCCACCTTCGTTTCGCGGATTTTTCAGAGGACCGTGTGCACGCCGGGCGCCATCGTCCCGTCAACTTTCGCTCAAATTTGCAGGACAGCACTGTCTCGACATTTTACTGCTAATTCCAGGTCCGCAGCTTCATCCCATATCCCTATCTCTGTTTATAAGCGAATCTTTCCTACTTTACATGCATTCCTAGTTCAATCTTTCTATCTACATTCTTTACAAAAGAGGGTATCCTTGATGTCTTAACCCTTGAAACTCATATAGTATCCAATCTTGCATTGCGTGGGATTGGATCTTGTGGGTTTCAACCCCTCTTTTGAATGTAAAGTCTCCCCTAAGTGAAAACCATCAACCCTAGTGACTCTCCCTTCTCTCTCCTTGGAGTTGGGGAGGGGAGAACAACTAGGGTTCGATTTTTCCGCTTTACACATCATATATATACATATACACACACATATATACACATATACATACATACATACATACATGCATACATACACATACATACATACACACATACACATACATACATATACATACATATCTATAAATGTATGTATATATATGTATATATATGTATGTATATGTATGCATGTATGTATCTATAAATGTATGCATATATATGTATATATGTGTATGTAT